>NW_026067890.1:2192941-2236315 GCF_014885135.2 Alexandromys fortis
ATAACAAAAAAAAAAAAAAAAAAAAAAAAAAAAAAAAAAAAACTGATGAGAGAATCCACACATGGTGGTGCACACCTTTGCACCCAGTGCTCTGAAGGCAGAGGCAGGTGGATTTTTGTGAGCTTGAGGCTATGTATTCCTGACTAGCTAAGACTTACATAGTGATACTCTCGCAACAAACTGAAAGATACATACAAAACCAAAATCTCAGTAAGAGTCTGAAATAAAGTAAAAAAAAAAAACAAAAAAAAACCAGTCCAATATAATCCTCAAATGTAATAACCATAAAATAATACAATTCATGAAAAAATATAATGACTTAGAAATGCAAATACTTCCATATAGTAACACAATATAAAGAAACATGCGTAGTCGGGATGGGCACTAGCTCTGAGAAGTCGGGTGACGGAAGACACCACCACAATAACACGATCTTTTTCCTGAAGCCGAGCTCAGTGCTGTGTGGTATAAAACTTGCAGGCACTCATTGCACTTTAGCCCAGAATTGTTGCCAAGTGAGTTAGAGGGTTGAGATCGCAAGTGAGAGTGAGCCAGTAAGGTAACCATTATCTTAAAGAATAAGTTTTCCCATATAACTCTCAGCAGCTGGCTGAAAGTAAACACAAGAAATGCTTCTGGGGGTGGCGATGCTTTTGACACACAGGTCCTATGAACCCTGGAACATGGTCATCTTTGAATAAAAAATTTCCATTTTACTTTATTGGGAGACCAGGCTGTTTTTTTTTTTTTTTTTTGAGATAGGTCAATTGTGTAGCATGGCAGTGTTGGAATGCATTGTGTAGACCATGACGGCCTTGAACTCAGAGATGTCCTCTGCCTTCGGCTCCTGTTGCTGGTGCTGGGATTATAAGCATGTGCCATGTGCCACCATGCCCAGCTTCCGTTATCCTTCTGCTTTGATCATTGTGGACTCCTGTGTCTAAACAAAGCTCAAGTGTTACCCACTCTCTTCTTCAGCTCAGCAAACTGCTAAAACTCACCCACCTTGATCTGAGTATGAACCACTTCACTACAATCCCTCTGGCTGTGTTGAACATGCCTGCCCTCGAGTGGCTGGATATGGGAAGCAACAGCCTTCAACAACTCCCTGACAGTCTAGAAAGGTAACTTTATGCTTTACGGGTTATTTTATGCTACCAAAAATTCAAAGCCACCTATGAAAAATAAGAAACAATAAACTAACAACTAGGAGCCCATGATGATTACAAAAGACCCAACTGGGTCAAAACTTAAAGTCTTCCAGTGGGTTAGTTTCCTTTCCCCCAAATATGCAAAGGATTTGGGGAGGGGAGAACTAACTGATTTCAAGATATTACCAAAGGGGGGGGGGAGGGTGGTGGCTGGAGAGATGGCTCAGTGGTTAAGATCATTGCCTGCTCTTCCAAAGGTTCTGAGTTCAATTCCCAGCAACCACATAGTGGCTCACAACTATCTGTAATGAGGTCTGGTGCCCTCTTCTGGCCTGCAGACATACACACAGATTGTTGTATACATAATAAATAAATAAACATTAAAAAAAGATATTACCAAGAACATGCCACAGTAACCACACTGCTTGGTGCATGCCAGTATACTTCTGTGTACACTACTTAAGGACAAGGGAGCCGATACAGAGATGTTTGTCACCTATGCCCAGGTCTCAGTGAGTGACATTAATTGGATTTGAACATAGGAATCTTGACCTGAGTCTATACCACCTTGCCCCAAATGGGCATATTATCAGTTCCTGATTTTTAAGATTCATCTTAAGTGACATTTACAGCTGTTTATTTAGAGAACTATGAAAAATGTGCAGTGTAAATGTTCTCATTTCTGCCACGGCATGACAGCTAGTCTTTAGTGAGTTCCCTGACATAGCTTCCCTGACAATTAGGTAACAGGAAAGAATGAAATGTTAAACAAATAAATGCATTTTACTAAATGCTAAATAATTAATTTAATGAAGTAAATTAATTAAACAATTGAATGTTAAACATTATAATCTGATGAGGCCAGCTTTTTATATTCAAGGATCTAATATACAAAATTCTAATTCTCCAGAATGCAAAGTTTACACACATTGTGGCTGCAGAGGAACGAAATAGCTTGCCTGCCGGAAACCATCAGAAATATGAAAAACTTGGGGACTCTTGTTCTCAGCAACAATAAGCTGCAAGATATTCCAGGCTGCATGGAAGAGATGGCAAATCTGAGGTGAGAGAATGCAACTGCAGCATGGCACACTTACCCTCGGAGGTAAGGCGGGGGAACCCAGATCCTGACCGACACATCTGGGTCGTGATTGATGTGCATGTATATTTAAATTTTCCTTTTGTGTGTAGGTGTTTTGCCTGCACACCACTTGTGTGCCTGTTGCCCATGGAGGCCAGAAGAGGGCATTGGATCTCTTGGAACTGGAGTTACAGGGGGCTGGGTTGCCATGTGGGTGCTGGGAACTGAACTGGGGTCCTCTGTAAGAGCAGCCAATGCTCGTAACTACTGAGCTATCTCTTCAGCTTGAGAGTGCATATTTTAAACATAATGTTTTAATAGTTTCATAAGTGTGATTCATGTAACGGCAATCTAGATTATTCAAAAAATAATTCTTGAAACTAAAATGGTACTGGGGTTTGTCAGTTTAAAGAAATGTCTTTTGTTGGTGACAATATGATGAAAATTCGCTTTATACTGCTAACAAATATTCTACAATACAAAACCCAAAGAACAAAACAGTGATCATCTTCCTTCTGGATAACTACGAGTAGGCACCGGTAATTGTATCAGCCTAGAGAAAGCAGACTTTTTTCTTTTTGATACTTATTAGAAAGCCAAGAAAATTCTCTCCAAAATGTAATTTTCTGATGGAACGAGGCACTGGACACCCAAACTCAAAATCTCCACAACAGAAGCCCTTCATTCATTGGCCTATCCAGCAACTTTAGTTTGCATTCCATGGTTACGGCATCCATCCATAAAAACAGTCACCAACTATATTCATAGCATTAATCATATATTATGATACTTGCTCTCATATTAAATACATGTTATGAGCTAATAGTTGCCTTTGTGAGCTCTGGAGGGAAAAGATACCTTTTCTTCTTGGGTATATTAGATCCCAGCAAGATAATCAGTTATTGAGAACAGTGGAAAATAGTAATTCAGCACGCTGTCATTCGATCTTTCTCCCGGGAAATAAATGCACACTCACTTCTATGGCAACTATAGAAATACTGTTTTCGGGTGAACTGCTAGGTTTGTCAACTTTCGAGACAACCCGCTTAGACTGGAAGTGACCCTCCCTCCCAGTGACATCACAGAAGGAGAGGAGGAACGGGAGCTGTTTGGACTTCAGTTCATGCATGCATATATACAAGAGTCACGGAGAACAGGTACGGATTTGTAGACAACACGGGTTAAATACCTTTGGAAGAGAATGTGGATACAATTTACTTCTACCTTTCTATTAAGCCTTTTGGGGATTTCTCCATCTACCTTGTCTTTCCCATCAAACTGGCCAACACTGAAAGAGGGGAACATGAATGTTGATTCCAGCCATCATTCTGGTATGTAGGAGAGGAGCTGTAAAGATGGTCTTTCAAATGAAGTCAGCTACACTTGCTGCACACTCAAGTGTAGGAATATGGACTTCTAGTTCTTTCTCTCTATAAACATGATTCTCCAGTGCCAGAGCTCAAATCCACAGCAAGTGTCCTGTCACTGAACTCCAGCGACACCCTCTGCCTAGATGTTAATTATTTTGTATATTAGTATTTTGCCTGGATGCATGTTGGTACCTGCAGAATCCAGAAGAGGGCATCACATCCCTGGAACTAGTGTTAAGATCATTGCCATGTGGGTGCTGGCAATTTAACTGGGTCCTGTGGAAAAGCAACCAGTGCTGTTAGCCACTGAGCCATCTCTTCAGCGCCCCAAATCTGATTCTTAAAGAATCATTACCTTTGTTGATCAACTGGCAGGCATGCCAGGTTGAGTATAAACAGACCTTTCTCATTATTGTTTTTCTATAATCTACAAGTAATAATTAAAAAATAATTTGATTTCGGGGTGAAAATACGGACTTTATTCAATAGTTAGAATATGAAGTATAATATACAGGTTACAACCACTTCATCTCATAATTTAGAATTATACATTTCTTTTTTTTTTTTTTAAAGATTTATTTATTTATTATGTATACAATATTCTGCCTCAATGTATGCCCGCACGCCAGAGGAGGGCGCTAGATCTCAGTACAGATGGTTGTGAGCCACCATGTGGTTGCTGGGAATTGAACTCAGGACCTCTGGAAGAGCAGCCAGTGCTCTTAACCTCTGAGCCATCTCTCCAGCCCCCAGAATTATACATTTCTATAATCAAGGAAAACGTTTTAAAATTAAAACAAAATCAGAATAAGGCAAAGATCACTGTCTTAATAAAAACAGTGAAATAATAGCATAGAAACAGAAACTTTGGCCTTGTAATTATTAAAAATAAAATTTAATCTATAATCCATAGATGAAAAGGGAAATTTTAACTCACTCCATGCACCAAACAGCTACTTTGAAAAGGAGTGCAAGCAGAGGGAACAGTCACAGCCTTTCCCTTGGGAACCCTCCCCAACGCCCAGAGGCTGCTCAGCAAGGGTCACTTCAGGAGTCACTGGTGCTGCTGGAGGTCACGGAAGCAACAGTGTGAACAAGCTGGGGAAGGGCTGGCAACAGAGTTCAAAGCAGTTTGTGGCTTTGCATAAAGTATTAGGCAAGCAGGAGACAGAATGGATAATTACGGAAACCAGTGTTCGGGACGGATGTCTCCATCCCGAATAGCTGAACGGGAGTGCTCCACTGGGAATGAAGGAGGTGTGAATATGGTTTGATATGCAGAATGAGGAGGGAGGGCTGAGGATGAGCTGCAATGTTAGCAGTGAGTCTGATGTGGGACATGTACAATGCACTGTGGACGTGCAGTTCAAGGGAGCTAGCGAAGCACCAACAGTCTGCAAGGCAAGAAATAGTGATTTAACACATGCTAGCTCACACTCTTATGTGAGACAAGAAAAAAAGACATTAGAAAAACTGTAATCTTGACTTAAGGTTAGCACCCGAAGAAGAAACTTATTTCCCCGTAATGTACTCAGAACCATTATCAGAACATAATTGAAGTGAATGGCTCATAGGAATATATAGAATTATGAGGTATGCTGTACGTCTTCTGAAACAGAACCGAGATTATACCCACTGTAGAATTTTTTTTTATTTATGGACATAATTTTTTAAAAAAAGACATTTATGTTATGTATATGAGTGCTCTATCTGCAATCATGACTTTATGCCAGAAGAGGGCATCAGATCCCAGTATAGATGGCTGTGACCCACCATGTGGTCGCTGGGAATTGAACTCAGGACCTCTGGAAGAGCAGTCAGTTCTCTTAACCTTTGAGCCATCTCTCTATTTCTGGACATAAACTTTAATGATACAAAACAATTTTTCGATACAAATGACATTTATGACATAAGGATTTAATTCTTAAACAATAAATTATCTTCATTTATGTTCTCTTGACTGGCGAATCTGAGTTATTAACTTAAAAATATCAATGAACTTAATCTCTGGAATATATGGAAATGTTCCTTCTTTGAGTTATAGATGTAATTTAAAGTTCCTAGTCAGAAGACTTTGAAATACAGAAAAATCTCTTGGGTTATTTATGAATAAAAAATGTCATCATAAAGCTTAACTTTAGAAGAAACCAATAGCAAATTCAAGAGAAGTACAATTTGAGACATACTCAAGAAACCGTTTGGCTTTGGAGATAAAGGATGGATCTACAGAATATTGCCATCTTGTAAAACTCCGGCAATCCTTGCATTTAACCCAGTGGTATCACACTGGAATTTTGACCTACAGAACAGTTAAGATATTAAAGTAGTATTTCAACCCCCCCAAAGAAGAATCAATGTACATTAACAATATTTGACATAAAATTGTTACATTTTAAAAATATAAAAAATAGAAAAAGCGACAATTTAAATAAAAATAACAAACACCTATTATATTAAAATAGACTCATGTAATATTATTATACCTAGGTAGTATTTACTCTGTGCTTGGAACCATTCCAATTGGTTTCCCTGGCTATCTCATGTGATATACACAACCCTGTGAGGTAGGCTCCATTACTGTTATCATCATTCCTATTTTTTTTTAATTAATTTATTTATTTATTATGTATACAATATTCTGTCTACATGTGTTCTACAGGCCAGAAGAGGGCACCAGACCCCATTACAGATGGTTGTGAGCCACCATGTGGTTGCTGGGAATTGAACTCAGGACCTTTGGAAGAGCAGGCAATGCTCTTAACCACTGAGCCATCTCTCCAGCTCCCTCATCATTCCTATTTTAAGAGGCACAGAGATTAAGTAACTTGACAGCTGAGAGGTGGTAGGGTTGGAATTTAAACCTAGGCATTCTGACGACACATGAGATTAAATTAAAACAGAAAGGCCAGGAGTTAAAATGTGTTTGGTTTCCTGCTTAGTCACAGGCCTACCATATACAAACAGCTATCCCAGTGTCATTCTAATAGCTAGCATTACTGACTCTGAATCTGTCTTTGCATATCTAACAACAACTCAAATGTTTTCAAACGAATGTAGAAACAAACCAGGGTAAGATGTGGAAGAGAAACAGTCTTATGACATGTCTGGTTTAATATCTGCTTGTACGTAAAAACTACTTATCAGTTACATAAAGCCTAAATGTGAGGTTTTGGTTTCATAATCTAATTTGTATTTTAATCCAATTACTTTTCCTGCTGGCATGGGCACATGCTTTTAATCCCAGCATTTAGGAGAAAGAAGCAGGGGGATGTCTGAGTTCTAGGCTGGCCAAGGAGTACCAAATGATACCTTCTCAGTAGAGAAAACAAAAACAATTTTCCCCAACAGGAGAGAAGCTGTTTTTTTTTTTTTTTAATATTTATTTATTATGTATATAACATTCTGCCTCCATGTATGCCCACATGCCAGAGGAGGGCGCCAGACCTCTTTACAGATGGTTGTGAGCCACCATGTGGTTGCTGGGAATTGAACTCAGGACCTTTGGAAGAGCAGGCAATGCTCTTAACCACTGAGCCATCTCTCCAGCCCGAGAAGCTGTTTTTTAAAAAAATAGATAATTTATACACAAGAGGCTGAAAAAAGATACAGGATACTGATTAACTTTAGAAGTTACATGCAACTTTCAAATTGGATTTGTGATTTATGTTTACAAACAACAGTCTTTAGAAGTCTGAACTAGGTAAGGTATTTTCCCCTTGAAATCATCACCTTCAGGTTGGGGTCACAGACAGTCTCTGGGAGTACAAATACAGGTACGGGTCTGGCACTTTGATGGTGATGTCATCTGCCAGTTCCCACATTTCTAAGTTTGTCTGCATTTGAGAAAATTGCAGTTATTCTTTCTATACCCATACTGAAAAAATCCCCATACTCAAGATTGATCTTTGTTAAACTGGCATCGCTTAATACAACTGAAGCTCAAAAAATAAAACATCAAATACATCTAAAAATGATACAGTTTATACTGTAATTTTTTTTTTTTTTGTTTTTGTTTTTAGAGACAGGGTTTCTCTGTAGCTTTGGAGCCTGTCTTGGAACTAGCTCTATGTAGCCTAGGCTGGCCTCGAACTCACAAAGATCTGCCTGCCTCTGCCTCCCGAGTGCTGGGAATGAAGGCGTGCGCCACCACCGCCCAGCTTATACTGTAATTATGTGTTCATGCATTGTATGTGTTTCAGATGACCAAGTGAAGTGACTCAAAGGCCAGTCCCTCTATACATTCTGATGGATAAAGTGAGTCAAAGAGCCTTGCTGAGAAGGAATACATGGAGAACTTGGTGAATTCTCTGTTTGGACTTTGGAAGTAAAAACAAACAAAATACCCTGCTATTTATATTTTTGTGAATAGAAAAATATATCTTAAAAAGGATTAAATTTTCTTGTTTGCAGAAGACAAGTGGTGTTTACGTTTCTTTTTCATTACCGAGCTGCTTCCTGCGGTGACAGATGAGCTGGTACGGCAGTTAATAACACATTTTCCAGAGACACTGATGGGTCTGTATAGTACTTTAAGGCAGGGCTGAAGCCTTTCTGCTGTAAATACTCGAGTCGGCCTTGGTCAATCAGCAATTTGCAAAGATGTCCTATGTTCTCCTTCTCTTCAGCAGTCAGAACTCTACAGTGGATAAAGACACAGGGAGTTAAGCTTTGTAAGCGTTCCTAAGAAGCTTGGCACTGCCACTTACTATGAAGCTGCTAACTAGCCAGCATTCATGAGGTGCTGTCTCTTGCTTCCCAGTCTTCTCTTTATTATTACAATTAAAATGTGTTTTAGCCTGCTCCAAAATTAGATTGTAAACTGTATTTTCTTAACTAAACTGCTGATAGCAGTCATCTGAAAAAAAGAATCCTCCTTCTTATTCAGTTTTATTTTCCATACTTGATCTTGGCCAAAAGACCAAAAAGCAACTATTCAATTTCATTTTTGTTTTTTCTTGCCCAAGGTCTATCACAGTCTAGAAATACTGAAATGAAAATTCCCAAAACGAACCATTGGTATTACCATTCTGACCTGACTCCCTCCTACCTGGGGAATGAACTTGGCCCAGCACATGATCATGTCGAGAACATCCACACCGTGTGTTACTCACTAACTCGTCAATGGCGCAGCCATCTCGGTTACTAGACTGACAGTTAGACTGCCTTGCTAACACGCACGGTCGGTTCTGTTTTCTCTAAGGTTCTAGACATCTGTGAGAGGTCCTGAGATGTACCACAGGGGCCATCGGGGGACTACAGTATTTCCCCTCCGTGTGGTGCACTGTAAAAGTCGTCCTTACCCGGGCACACTATCAGTGCTGCCGTCTGCGGGTCTGTCTCCTCTCTCATCATGCTCTTCGCTGTCATAATTCTGGTCATCTTTTCTCTCTGCAGTAGTGTCTGAGGCGTCCAAAGACAGCCTTCTCATTCCACATGTAGCCCAACTACTCATTCTCTGGAAATAGTAGAAGTCCTCTGCCCCGAGGCCTAGCGCCTGGAAATACTCTCTGCCCACATAATGTCTCCAGTCACAGCGGTGGTGACAACAGAGTGCGATGACAATGCCAGCCACCGGGGTCCGTGCCTCTGGGGCATCTTCTTCACTTATTTCCTTGGACAAATCACTACTTTCTTCTTCTGTTTTATCATTCTTGACGCATTTGGCTAAAGGTTCTTCAGTCCTTTCTTCAAAATTGGCAGCATAGGTTTCCACCAAACATCGCAATGCAAGATCTGCAAACAATGACATGGCCCCAAACCACGTCATCTTTAAAAATATTCTTCAGATTTCTTAAGCAGTGTGGTTAAAACCAAAACAAACAACACAAACTAGCAAAAATCTATTTAGCTATATACTGTAATAATTCTAGCATATATTATACATTTTTCTCAAATTGGCCATCCTATCTTAATTTCCTAAGATTTATTTTCCATAAAGACTACTTCCCAATAAAATTGAAGGAAGTTTAAGCCCTATGATTTAAAAAACTTTTGTTCAACTATTTGTATTGTCTTTCATTTCTTCCATCCCAACTAAAGTTATACGCTTAAGAAACTCCAAAGGAAGAAACAAAGGAGCTTAGAGACTGACCCAGGTTCAAGAAGCTAGTTTTTTTTTTGGTTTTGTATCTGTTTGTTTTGATATCGGTTCTGCATAGCTGATGTTGGCCTCAAACTTCTGATTATCTGCTTCCATCTCTTGGTGTTTTGGTTACAGGTGTGTGCCAGCACACCTGGCTAAGATACTAGTCTTGAAATGTAAGCTGGTCACAACAAATAATGATGCCTTAAAAAGGTAAAAAAAGGGTCAGGTGGTGGTGCACGCCTTTAATCCCAGCACGTGGGAGGCTGAGGCAGGCAAATCTCTGTGAGTTCAAGGCCAGCCTAGTCTACAAAAGCTAGTTCCAGAACAGGCTCCAAAGCTACAAAGAAACCTTGTCTCAAAACAAAACAAAACGTTGAGAAAAGGAGGTTTCAGTATGAAAAGCAGGCAAATAGTTTTACTGTACACAGGCATTTGTTCAGCAAATATTTGCTAAATGCCTTGCATATACAAAACACTGAGGATGCAGGAAATAAAACTGCCATAGCAGGGGCTGGAGAGATGGCTCAATGGTTGGAAGCACTTGCTGCTCTTGCAGAGCACCCAGGTTTGGTTCCCAGCACACACAGGATGGTTTACAACTGTCCATAACTCCAGTTCCAGGGGATCTGGCACTTTCTGGCCTTCGTGGGCACTGGGCATGCATACAGACAAAATATCCATACATATACAATAAAAATAAATTAATTAAAAAACCCAAATTAAACCTCCCTAAATTGCCATACTGATAGCTGGCAATATGGGAAAGAACACAAATGTATGCTGTGAAACTTATATTTTATCTGATTAGATTGTCATATCATACTCTATTAATTAAAAACAAATGATATTCTAAAATTTGTTACCCTATGATATAAAAGGGATATAATTTATGTGATCTTTACAATAAATTTTAATCATGCCAACCAACATTATGGGATAACCATAATGATAATAATAATAAATAACCAACATGATTTGGATAAAGTGATAGCTAATTTGGTAATTTACTATCTGTCTGTGTTTCTCTGTCTCTGTCTTTTTCTCTCTCATATGTGAGAACGGGTCTCATTATGTTGCCCAGATTGAGGATGAACTCCAGTGATCATTTAGCTCAAGTGATCCTCCTGCCCCAGCTTCCTGAGTATCTGGGAGTAGAGGCATGTCACTTCATCCAGGTCCATCAACTTATTTTCTAACAAAATATATTTGCTATTTTATTTACATTTGACTTAAACATAATTTAAAGAATTATGATCAGAAAATTATTAAAAGAATTAAGTTATTTCAGAAACAGAGAACATTGGCAATCACAAACTCTTTCATAGTGACCTTAAAAACCTTCTTAGAAGGAAAAAAAGGCAGTAAGCTGGTGGTCAAGATCATTTCAAATATTCAGAGTCTCTCTCATATAGCAAGAATTGTATTAGCAAATGCAATGTGATTGAAAAGACTCCCAGCACAGCAGTGTGATTGGATATATAAACAGATACTTAGAAAACAAGGAACAGCTATGCAGAGCATATCTTGATGACACTAAGGAGGCTCCAAAAACGTGGAGAAAGTTGAGCTCACAGATGAGCAGTTCTTTCAAACAGGTAACAGTGCAATTCTAGGAATGTTTGGAGCAACATGGCCTTTGAGAAAATAGACATGGTTCATGTTGATCAACAGTAAACTTGGACACAGACTGACTGAGAGTTTCAAGAAGGGGAAGGACAAGGACACTGTGTGTCACAGAAGGGTCTAAATATTAATACTTCAAGCACAGGGAGCACAAGACAATGGAAGGAATGGCCCTGGCGAGGGGAGGCACTAAGACAGAAGGACGCTGAACCTCACTGAGGGAAGGCGTCTGCAGCAGAGCGAAAGGGGAGAGGGGGTGGGAAGGGGGAAGCAGCCACTGAAGGGTCAGGTTTCTGAGAGGCAGGGGCTAGATGAAAGGAACCAAAGGTGTATGCTTCCCTCCTGCACCAGGATGAAATGGCTTTACAAAGCTTTTACATGGGTTAAATGAGAGCTTAAGTGGCCCCCCGGGATGGCAGGGCCATCTAGGTTTCAGCTCAGTGTTAGTTTAGAGGGTACTGTGTGTCTGGCTTACCTGTTGCGACCCCACACAGATGCTTCCCAATTCCTACCACAGGCAGTCTTCCTTCTCTTAGCACAGGAATCCTGTCTGAGACAAAAACAGTAAGAATTATGTTAGTTTGCTTTTGATAAAAGTATTAAAGTGTCTCCAAAAGAAGGGTTTTTAGAGTCTTTGAACTTTGGAGATGAAAGATGTGGGGGAAAAAATTCTCACAGAATCCAATATACAACCTAAGAATGTGTCTGTGTTTGGTATATGACATAGAAAAATATTCGGATAAACAAACAAATTACTTTCTTCTTTCTCGTATGTATTACTGGCTGGCCTGAAATTCATTATGTAGTTGGGGTAATGCTCCTGCCTCAGCCTCCCACGTGCTGGAATTACCAGAGTAAACACATACCATTCCTGGCTTCAGTTAAGCAGAAGAAAATAAGATTTCTATACAAATGCTTGGCTGCTTCTCAAAACCAGAATAAGATTAGTGGATGGAAGATATTTGTAAATGTTGCATTATTTTCTTTTAAAATATGAAACAGGCAGGTGTGGTGGTGCATACCTTTAATCCTACCACTCAGGAGACAGAGGAAGGTATATCTCTGTGAGTTTGAGGCCAGACTAGTCTACAGTGATTTCCAGGACAGCCAGGACTACATAGGAAGACTCTGTCTCAAAACACCAAGAAGAAGAAAAAAAAAAAAAAAAAGAAAAATGTTAGAAGATGTAAAAAGAAAAGGCACTAAAGAGAACAACCATGAGGCATATGTGTGTGTATGCAATTATGTACATGTGTGAGTGTGAATGCATGTGTATGCATTTGTGTTCATGTGTGGGTGTGCATGTGTGGGTCTGTATGGATTATTAATTCCATAGCAATAAGTTACTTTCATTATGACAGAATTCTGAGGACCTATGTTTTATATACTAGCTACACAAAGAACTATCTCTTTTCCTCTAATGATTTTGACAGTTCTGTTAACTATGGCCTCAAGGCTAGTTTGAATACTCCAAGTTAGTTTTTTTTAAGACAAGGTTTTAATACGCAGCCCTGGCTGGCCTGGAACTCACAGAGATCCGCCTGCCTCTGCCTGCCTCTGCATCTTGAGTGCTGGGATTAAAAATGTACGCCATCATACCTGCATTACTCAAAATTAATTTTAAAAGTACAAGGAAGCAATATATAACAACTTATCAAAAGTTTTGAACTTCCTGTATTATCAACTACACTTAAGGTTGATATAACAAAATAATTTTCTTTTTCAAGATAGGGTTTCTCTGTGTAACAGCCCCTGGCTGTCCAGAAACTCACTTTGTAGACCACGCTGGCCTTGAACTGAAAGAGATCTGCTTGCCTCTGCCTCCTGAGTGCTGGGATTAAAGGTGTACGTTGCTGCCACCACCATCATCCAGCAACAAAATAATTTTTAGGTTTCAATCCTCACTCCATTTATGTTTATTAAGTTACATATACTTGTATTACCAAAGCACTAGTATTACTTTGTTCTTCCTAAAGCCCAGGTCTGTGAGGACAGAATTCTAACAGTCCCCAGAGTCTGGAATGTCTGACTTGCAGTAGAGCAGTGAAGAGTTACGTGACTCACTTAGACACAAGTGTTGAATATCAATTTGAAGTCTTTCAAATGCTGAGTTCTTTCTTCTGTGTTTACCGTCTACCTGCATAAACAGGACATTACTGAGTCAGCATTCAATGTTAAAAAAAAAGCTTTATGAAAATATCTATTTGTTTTCAAATTTCAGTTACAGAGAATGAACAACAACTTCAAGGTTTAGATTTTGGATGAAAGCTCAAAAATAACAACACCCCTTTTAAAAGGCTAGAAATTCTACTGGTTACTACTATTATATATACATATATGTTGAAGGAGGCCACTTGCTGGTTCCTGGCTGCTCAGCCCCAAAATAATCATACAGGAACTATATTATTAAATCACTGCTTGGCCCATTAGCTCTAGCTTCTTATTGGCTAACTGTTACATCTTAACCCATTTCTAGTATCTGTGTATTGCCACATGGCTGTGGCTTACCGGGTAATGTTGGGTAATGTTACAGCATCTGTCTCCAGTGGGGCTACATGGCTTCTCTCTAACTTTACCTTCTCTCTCCCAGCATTCAGTTTAGTTTTCCTCACCTAGCTAAGTTCTGCCCTTTTAACAGGCCAAGACAGTGTTCTTTATTAATTAACCAATCGTATTCACAGCATACAGATGGGACTCCCACAACCCACGTCTGTCTGTCTCTCCAGACAGGGTTTTTCTATGGTTGCCCTGGCTCTTCTGGAACTCACTCTGTAGAACAGGCTGGCCTTGAACTCACGGAGATTCTCCTGTCTTTGCATCCCAAGTGCTGGGGTTAAAGGTGTGTGCCTGGCCACATTATTTCTCTTACCCCGTAACTATTACCAACCCATTCGCAAAGAAATCAGGGTTTACAGAGGTTAAGTGGCTATGGTTACTTATCAGCGTTTCCGTCTTTATCATCCCTGGTTCTACTGTGGCTCACTCTTCTTACTTTCTTTAAATACAGCATTTAAAGCATTACACCCACGTGCTTATGCACACTGGTCCAGATCTCTCTAAGAATCATCAGCTACATTTACCCCCTCCCCCACCCCACTTTTTTTTTTCTCTTTTCAACTAGAGATTGAAGGCAGACCATATCCATGCCATGGCAGCAACTGACCACTGAGCTCCAGCCTCAGTCCCCTCTTAAAGTTTTTTGTTTTCAGCCAGGTGGTGGTGGCGCACGGCACGCCTTTAATGCCAGCACTCAGGAGGCTGAGTATAGGTGGATCTCTGAATTCGAGGCCAGTCTGGTCCACAGAGCTAGTTCCAGGACAATCAGGGCTACATAAAGAAACCCTGTCTTGGAAAAATAAAAATAACAAAAAGTTTTTTTTTTAATGGCATTCAAACCCAGCACCTTATGAATGCTAAGCAAAATATCTCCCACTAAATTACAGGCACAAGCCTTCAGAAACATGCAGACAGAAAACTAAACCCACACAGAACTGAACTCATGTTTTTCCTCCTCAAGAATACCTGTGCCCAGTTAAGTCAGAAACTATCCCAGATTACTGCTGGCTTAAAAACAATGGATAATAAATCAGCAAGTCTTATGATTTCCACTGTTGTAACATTTATCATTCTTTCTTTCCTATAAAGTCCACAGAATGGCCTTTACTCTCCAGTACATTTCTTACTTGTATTATTGAATAAAAATTTTCATATTTTTAATCTTCCTATTTTTAGTTTAAAATTCTGAAATAGTCTTACAGTTTCCTAGGATAGCATCTAAAACACGTTTTTACGTGTGTGTGTGTGTGTGTGTGTCTGTGTGTGTGCATGTGCCATCTGGGTGTAGTACCCAAGGAGGCCAGAAGATGGTGTTAGATCTCCTAGAGTTGGAATTACAGGAAGCTGTGAGTCGCCTGATACTGGGGCTGAGAACCAAACTCAGATCTTCTGGAAATGCAGTGTGCACTCTGAACCACTGAGCCATGTCTCTAGCTCCACAGAAAGTTCTAAAATCATCCTTAGAAACTTCCTCCGTGACAACTGGCGAAGACTGAGACCAGTTTCCTGCCTTCCTGTTCCTGTGGCGTGAATACTGCTCATCGCTATGGCTAAAACGCTGCATGGAAGCCGCTTAGAAGCAAGAACCAAATCTTCACCGTATCTCTAACACACACAGGAGGCCTTTCTAGACCAGCTCTCTTTCCTAGTTCATACAGCCACGGTCTTCCTAAAGCCTTGGATTTCCACCACACAGCAATGCTTCCTTTGTTATCCCAGGCATGTGGTAACACTGTTCTTATTTCCCAGAGTGCTTCTCACACCCTATCAGCAAATGCTAATTCATTTTTCAAGATGATCACAGGTACCACCTTTTCTGCATGGTTCTCCACTGCCTCCCTCTAACAAAGTCTATCACGTTTTCCTTTGATCGCACATACGGGGCAGAACTTCCTGTCTTTAACACTTTCCTTATGTATTCATCTAGCTCTCCTTTCTAAGCACACCTAAGAGCGCAGCTGCCTTATCAATATCTATCTGCACAGACAGTGTGCCTATCACGGTGTCCAAGAATATGCTTAAGAAGAATTTAGTGAAGGAAGTCTGCAAGCACTGGCAAAGGTAAGGTTAGGACGTGGCTTAACTCCTAGCTGAAACCTGGTTCTGTTCACAGATTTTCCTGCCTCTGCAAACAGTTTTAAGAACACAGATCATGAACTATTAATATTTAAATTTAAAAAGTTACCTTCAGTTTAACCAGTACAATTAGAACCAATCACGGCAAAAATTATAATCAAATATATAAAAAAGGAAATTCATTTTAAGAGACAGGCTCCTATCATTTTTTTTTCCTACAGGGAAAGAATATGTTTGATTATTAAGCTCCTACAATGGCTTTACTTACCTTGAATCTTGTGGTCACTTTTTCTACCAGGATGAAGTGAACGTTTTCAGCATCTTTTAAGGCAATATCGACCCAGTGAGATAATTTCCCCTTTCCCGCTCCAAACTCAACAAAGCATCTTCTTGGACCAAGTAACTTTAATTTTTCAATGTTACCTAAAATAGAAGCCTGCAAACTCCATAGGATTATTTTATAAACTAGAGTAAAGGAATTCGATTCAAATTCAAAATCAGCAAAATAATCTCTACCCAAGACAGAATGTTTTCACTGATAACTTCTGAAAGGCTAAGACATTTTTTTCTTTAAAATAATATCTGTATTCAGATATTTCATGCTGAAATTTTTACTTTATGTTCACATATAATTTTGAATAAAAGCATTTTGTCCACTTAAAAAAACTAGTTATTGTCTTTTTTAAAAATATCTTTTTTTTTTTTTTTTAAATTTTTGGATTTTTCGAGACAGGGTTTCTCTGTAGCTTTTTGGTTCCTGTCCTGGAACTAGCTCTTGTAGACCAGGCTGGCCTCGAACTCACAGAGATCCGCCTGCAAATATCTTTTTTTCAAGCCCTGGCTGTCCTAGAAGTCACTCTGTAGACCAGGCAGGCTTTGAACTCAGATGTGCCTGTCTCTGTCTCTGGTGTGCTGGGATTAAAGGCACGTACTCCCAAGTCTAGCTAGAATGTTAGCTTTTAAAAATTACTTTTATTTATTGTGAGCATATACACATGAGGACAGTCTATAAGAACTGATTGTCACCATTAGGTTTAGAGGACTGAACTCAGGTCACCAGGCTTGGCAGCAAGTGCCTGTATCTGGTGAGCCATCTCATCACACAGATGAGATGTTAGCATTGAACACATAAACAAAGGCTAAGTTATTGTGGTTGAAACATACCTGCTGTTTCAGGTGCTTGACAGCACAATCACCATTTTTAGGGTCATTAAGGGCGTCATATAATGCTGGATGGGACATAATGTGATCTTTAAGTGGAGAATTCAAGCCTGTTCCAAGAAAAAACGTGATAGCCTAAGCAGCCAGACACGGACTCTGAATAATGAACAGGAGGTATCAATTCATACACCACCTCGTGCTTCTCAAATACTTGAACTTGCAACTTTAGGCAGGCTTACCTTCACTTGCTTTCCTCAGTTTCTTAATTAAGTTTTCCAACTGCTCTTCAGATAGAGAAGAAAATGGAACCTATATACAAAAATAAAACTAAATAATGTAGTCAAAACAAGCCTTAAAGTACCACAACAAAAATGGGTAGAAGCTTAACACTGGGCAGACCCATGGCAATTTAAGGTCTTCTCCTGAAGACTCTGTTCCCAGGCAGCCGTGGGAACTGCCCAACGGTGAAGGCACCACTCATTCTGTGCAAGGTACTTTAATGGCCCTCAATCCCTCAGGGTCAAGACTGGGCTCAATGAGCTCACAATAGAGCCACACTGCAGTGTGCTATGGGACATAAGCTGGTCTGGGAACTAACAATCACTAACAACAGTAGTTTTATAGGAAAATACACCTTCACGTCAAAACAACAGATGTTTCCAAACAAAAGCGGGGAACGGTCAATGCACAAGGAGTTAAGTATGAAATAATACACTTACTAACTGCTCAGGAATTTCCATTTCATGCTTTGATCCTGCATTTATATCTTGAATAAAGAAATCCTTGACAAAACAAAATCATAACATATTATCACAAAGCTCACAATAAAGAAGCTGAAAAACTGCTTCTTCCCTTCACCCTCCCCCACCATCACCTTTTTCTCACATTCACTCAGTCACCAAATATTATCGCACTCAGTTTTCCTAGAACACACGCCCCACCCACGTGCCTACTGAAACTTGACCTGTAGGCGAGGAAGGTACTTGAAGTAAAGCCTCTCACAGAACTTAAAGGCTGCTCGTGGCAGAAGCACCAGCTCTTCTCCTGGGTCTAGCAGAGGTCTGACAGGCACTGAACCAGGAGAACGGCTCTGCCTGTGCTACCTTAGACTTGGGCAAGACCCCTGCTGAACTGACATGTTAATCACCTCAGGCCTCTCCATCTGAAAACTAGTAATATAAGGCTCATCTCCTTTTATTCACCTCTAAGAATGAAGATACCAAGATAAAGAAAGACAGACTATAAAACCCAGGAACAGGAAGTCTCGGAAGCAGATTACTCTAAGGTAGCAAAGGAGGCTGTCTCAAAAGGAAGCATTATCTTTCCTCGGCTGGAGCCAGAACAGCACCACCAACAGTACCGCCTACTTCAAGGAATAAGATGTTCCCTGAGCCATAGGACCTCACAGAACCAGCCCTCGGGTAAAGGTCAGTCAGCCTCGTCTGACTGAGACTGCTTCATGGCGCTGTTGCTTTTCTCCTATGTAGTTACCAATATCAGCACAAAACACGAGACCATACTGAAAAATGTTTTCTAACTTCATCACAACCTGATTGGCCTCTGAGGGGGTGGATGGCCGAGTCTGGTCCATTGGTCCCCCAGAGTTAGGCCTCTGGGATCAGATTAACTTCTCTCTTTACTAAAGGAGCTAAGTCCTAAAGGGGTGGACAGGAGGTCACTGCTTCTCTTCTACATTACCTTGCTGTTCAAATACCATGTTTGCCCTTCGGTAGGGGGATCTCACACTGAAGCTCAATTGGTGGCCAAGGCTGGCCTAAAATTTATTATGTTGTCCAAGCTGGCTTTGGACTCATAGCAATCCGCTCGCTTAAGCCTCCCAGGAGCCAAGATTACAGGTATGAGATGTCACAGGCAGCTAAAATACTTTCCGCTTACAGCAGTGCTTCTCAACTGGGAGACATCTGAAAATGCGGAAGGATATCTGTAGCAAAATGACTGAACAGGGGGCTGGGTGCAGTGGCGCAAGCCTTTTGAGACAGCGCTCAGGAGACAAGACACTGGGGCAGGTCTCTGTGAGTTTGAGGCCAGCGTGGTCTATACAGTAAGCTCCAGGTCTATATAGTGAGACTCTGCTTTTTTTCCCCCTCTTAAAAACAAAGAAAAACAAAAAACAAAAACAAAACAAAACCGAGAAGAAGTGCTCCTGGGAGTCGCTTTTGCGGGTCTTTTGATTTCCTACAAGTCTCCCTGTGCTCCAGACTAGCCTTTTAAGGACAGCTGCGTATCAACCACCCTTATTAGACAGAAATAGCCTTTCTTCCTAGATCCCGCAGCAGGCTTACTTACTGTACAGTATAATAAAGAAAAATGTCTTCCTATGGAGCACAAGAGAGGCAGGTTTGCTCACTGCCCCAATTTAGGGAAAAAAGTCTTTCCTGAAGACGGAGCTCCTCAGCTTCAGGGGAAGTCACCGCATATGCAGTATTCCCAACAGAGCCCCAGAGTTAAGTCCATAGGCTCTGAGAGATAAGGATAATTGACCTGAGAAAGATGCCCTTACTGCTTCCATGAGGTGAATAATACAAATTCCCAGACGTGGTGTAGTCTAGTGGTAGAGCCCCTGATGGCAGGCATTGATGACAGGCATTTCAGCCTTTGCCTGTCTCTGACCCAGGAGTCTCCTAATTCCTGCTGGCATCCATAAACCTGCGACAAGCTAACGTGTGACAATATGGTGTGTGCTCTCTGCTATTTACTCCCAATAAAATAAACACACTTTGCCTGACAACTAACTTCTTTACCTGTAGATATTCAGAGATACATATCCATACACATCAATTATATTGATCAGGTTGATAGCTGATGGTCAAACCATTACTATATGTGTTCAACATTTTACTTTATATCATTAAAAATTTTCTATTCTTATTTTAATGTCTTTGACATTTAAAATCAATTTTCTATTATATATTTGAGGTTTACAACCAAAAATAAAACGTGTCAAAATTCTGGGCTGGTCAGGGTGGCACAAACCAATAATCTCAGTAATTGCAAAGCTAAAGGAGAAGAGCCTCAGGTCAGCCTGGGCTACTCAGTGAAGCCTGCCTCTAATCTAACCAATCAGAATCCCAAACAAAACACAAGAACAAGGAAAAAGAAAAGAGGAAGCAGGTGAAGAAGGAGGGAAGAAAAGTACAGTTATCAAGTGAGAACTTAAATAGTTGGCAACTTGAGAAGGTTGCCAAATTCAACCTGCTCCTTATAACACTAAGTAGTATTGGATATAAACACCACATACCACACATTTCAAACACTTACAGGCTTTGGCTTCTCTCTTGAGTTACATTTTTTTAAATGCTTTGCTAGTTGGTCTTCATATACTGTGCTAAATTTAAAGAGAAAATCTTAAATGAGTCTTTTGAAGTTACTGTTTCTAGTACATCTCACACACACACACACACACACACAAAACCAAACGACAACAAAAACATTTGTCTGATCTAAATACTTACTGTTTTGGATCTAAAGGACACAAGATTCTTTTCCGAGCATTCTCTTCCTAATAAATTAAAATGGATACATTTACTTATATATCAAGTTTACTACATTCAGCTGTTAGATATACCCACAGTGTATCTCTATTCCCAAAACAAGGTAAGGAAACTTTAAAAATTCATCATGAAAAATAAGCAAGATCGGGCTGAAGAGATGGCTCAGTGGTTAAGAGCATTGCCTGCTCTTCCAAAGGTCCTGAGTTCAATTCCCAGCAACCACATGGTGGCTCACAACCATCTGTAATGAGGTCTGGTGCCCTCTTCTGGCCTGTAGACTAGACAGAATATTATATACATAATAAATAAATAAATATAAAAAAAAATAAGCAAGATCAGGTCATGTTCGTAACAATAAAAAAACTGTTAGTTGCTCCTGTATAAAAAAAAAAATACTGTTTTGGCCTATGTATATAATTTTGCATCACAGATGATACCTGCTAAAAATTGGTGCAGTCATTATATGCACCACTAAGAAAAGATGTTAACCATTTATTTCAGATTAACTAACAAAATACTGTATAATATTTATCATGCATAAAATGATCTTTTGAAATACATATATACTGGGTATAAATGGCTAAATTGTGCTAACATACATAATACTTGAATACTTAATTAATTTTGGAAAATGTTGCCCATTAAAATTATGTTGTTTTAAAAATGCATATTTAAGTCTAGGTTGCTAAAATATGGGGAAAAGCTAGGCACGGAGGGGCATATTTTGAGTCTCAGTACTCTAGAGCTGAGGCAGGCAGATCTCGAGTCAAAGGCCAGTCAGTGTTACATACTGAGACCCTGTCTCAATAAATATAGAAATAAAATACGTGAGGAAAAACGAGGCGTGACACAATTTAGAATGGGCCATATTCACCAGCGTTGCAACTTTTCAGTATGCTAGTTACAATATTCTGAGTTATACACATCTAACTGTAGGCTCCGGGAGAAACTAAAGGAAAACAGCGAGCACTGGCAGCTCTACTCTACAGGTGCTATGAACGTGTGTGAGACACTATGGTACAATTGTTAAGGCTAGAGACCAACAGGACTGCTTACGTGTGAGTCTCAGTTCTATTAGCTGCTACATCTATGGCCCTACAGAGGCTCATGAAAAAAATGAGAATAACAGCATGATTTACTTCCTAAGGTTTATGAAAGTTGAATTTTTAAAAGCAAGATAACAACACTGCTTAGTATAATGCTAAGCCACACAGAAAAAGCTGACCACATATTTACTCTTATTTTTTCTCAATTTTATTTCAAGTAATTTCAGTATGTTCATGAATTTATGTACATTATATTTTAGGGAAAGTTAAAATTATTCAGTATTTTTAAGATAACATATTATTTCTTCCTCATGTACAGATTTTAAAACTTAATTTCCAGTTTGGTTCTTTGGTGAAGACCAGTTACTTGGGAGGCTCAGGCAGGAGAATCTCTGAGAGAAAGAGTTCAAGACCATCATGGGAAATATAGCAAGATCCTTGCCTCAAAAACAAACAGGAAAATTGACTTTCAAAGTAAGTAGGACTGTGTTCTAACTTGCAAAGCCTAATCAGAGAACACACACACACACAAAAGCATTTCAAAAATTTACTATTTGAGTGTATATCATGTGCTATTGTTATTGTGTTTTCTGGTGAAAAGGGGGATGAGACTGTCCTGTGATCTGTAGGTTAGCAACGTCCCTGGTTCTCTAGGCACTAGAAGCTACTAATGCTCTGCACTTACAATGGAAATGTCTTACATTACCACCAAGTGTCTGCTGCCCCCCCAAAACCAAACAAAAAACCCTAAAAACAGTGCAATTTGCTTTCAACGGCTTTTTTTTTCCAATTAAAACTGTTATGTGCGTTAGTATTTTTTTCCTTCTCCATCCCAGAACAATATCACAAGTTCATAAGGTGTTTCCTGGTGAAGTCTAAGTAAGAAAATTTCCAAGTTTCTTCCTGATGCATTCACACGTGGTTATCGTTCATAAAACAATAATTAAAGCCCCGATGGTAAGACCTAGTAACTTCAAACACTGCTCTGTAAAAAGAATCACTTCCCTTGAGCACAAGAGAAGCATGGGAGGCTGGCTCCACAGATCTGAGAGCATCTCAGGGGACGCGTTACTCAGGACATGAAAACAAGGCTCCTCGGGAGGCTCATCACGGCTCCGCGCGGATGTCAGAGCTGCATTTACAGCCGGAAAAGCGGGCGAGTCCGTGGGACAGAGGCAGGAACCGGTCAGAGGGGGCGAGGCCGGGCTCCTGCACCCACAGACCCGGAAACTCTCCGGAGGGAGGGGCGGTACCTGACCTCCGCGGCGCCAGCGTGTTCACCACAGAACCTTCTCCCCGCGGCCGCCACCATCCTGCAGAAGCGCTTCTTCTTCTCCACGAAGTAGCTGCATCTGCCCTCCGCTGGCAGAGCGGTCGCGTGCGAGGGCGGCGCGGGGGCCTCCATAAGCCACGATCCTTCCGGCTGTCGGGCGTCCCGCACCCGGCCCCAAGCCGCCACCAGCCTTTGGTCCCCTGCCCTTAACAAACATGGCCGCCTGGGGGCGGTGTGGGTGCGTGCGCCCCACCTCGCTGGTTAATAACCGGAAATACGCAACCACCGCGGCGCGTTCGCGCCCCTGAGCCGGACGGAGCTGATGGTGGCTGCCGAGGGCCAAACCTCCTCCGTTCTCTGTGTTTATCGTTCCCCGCCTCCTCCGCGGGAGCTGAGCGCCAAACTCAAACTCTGTCAGGCCGGGGACTTCTTACAAACTGGCACTGAGGCCCAGGCCTGCTGGGCTTTTTCGCACAGCCGTCGGGGCAGCGGTCCGACATGAGTCAAGTTCTGTTCCAGGACCTTGTCCCCTTGCAAGTGAAATGCAAAGACTGTGAGGAGAGGTGAGGGCCGCGCCTGTGGGCGCCGGCGGGTGGCGGTTGGGGTCGAGCCAATAGGGAAGATGGCGGCCGGGCTCAACGGGACTCGCTCCGCGGCCGTGGCGGACTGACCACCGGGGCATGGGAAGGGACCCTGCGGGGACCCCGGGGTTACATTTGTGTGTCGCCGAGTCGGCGGCTGCGGAGGGGACTCGACGAAAGGGAACGAGGGAACGGGAAACCGACTCCCCTCGCGCTAAGGTCCTGGCTCTGAGCGGGACCGAGCCCCTGCCTGCTTTCTCTGGGTGGGAGTTCGGATCCTCTCCTCTGCAGTTAGTTTCAGCGAAGCTTCACGGTGACTTGAGGGAAGGGTCCGCACCAGCCCCTCGCTCATGATCTCCTTCGAAGGATAGTGGGAGTGAAGCTTTAGAACTTCAATTAAAAAAAAAAAAAAAAGGTTTTTGGTTTTTTTTCAGTGATATTCTTGGGCTCCACCTGCACGTCAGTTACAAAGCAAAGATACATTTAACCAACCCCAAACACTGGAAAGTCAGGAACTCTGTTCAGTCAGTGAATACTGTGAACGCGTAAAGCTGGATGGGGTCTCGTGATCTTCACGGAGTTAACAGTGTGGTAGAGAACATTAAACCTGTCTCACAGACAAATGCAAACGTGGAACATTAATCACAGGTGATGCTATCAAGGCTCAGATAGGTTTGATTAGAAATGAGATCTGATTGCTCCCGTTTTAACCAATACTTGTTTTTAGCTGTTATTTAGTTTCTGTGAATCTTGTATGCTCATTTGTAAAACTGATTTAGTACATGCCCATATGATTTCACTGGAAATCAGGCGCGAAAGTGTATGTAGAAACTAAACGGTGAAGAAATATTGCCTGAAAAAAAATGAAGACATCGGATTATTGAGTTGCTAGTTAAACCATGGTTTACAATTTAGAATTGGGTCTAGAACCAACTGGCAAAGCAGTCAGAATGGGCTGAGATCATCAGCCATATACAGGGAATCTGTCGATTATTTTCATTGTCTTCTTGGCTTTGGCCGTTGAACTTATGCCTTCCCTCAGCAAGCTGTACAATGATCTACACAACCCCCAGTCTCTAACTGGTGATTAGTTTGTGCTGTCCAGTATGTGGCCATTATCTACATACAGTTATTAGGCGTGACCTACTCCAAACTGATGTCCCTAAGTGTAAAAATTGATTGTAGATTTTGAAGACATGCTAGTAACAAGAATGTAAATTTCAATGTTATGGTGATTATCCGTTACAGCTATTTTTAGAGTATATGGGGTTAAATGTATTCAAATTAAATTTACTTTCAAAGCTAGGGGCTTTCTAATGTGACTGTAGACAATTTAAAATGACACTTATGACTCACAGTTGTGCGTTTGTTTTGCTTCTGTTGGGCAACATGGGACATTACTTGTGATTCGAAGCTTGACACTCTCAACTCTTCTCCAACACTTTGTAATCAGAGTTAACCGTGTTAAAACCCAATTTCAGCTTTTAAAATTTGTTTAGAAACCTGATATTACTATCAGCTATGGCAAAGAGCAACCACTCTTCCTAAATCAGATTTTGCTGGGACACAGGCATCCTTCTCTGTTACCAACTGTGTGGTTGCTTCTGCACAAGGGCTTCAGTGAGTAACTATATGGGGTATTAGTGGGAATATAGCTCTGTGGTCTTTATTGTAGGAAGCGTGTCGGTCCTCAGCAACAATAGCAGAAACTCTACAGTCTTCAAAGTCTGAAATATTTACTCTCTGGCTTCGTGCAGAATAATTTTGCTAATCCCTAACCTATAGGAAGGACAACCTAGATTCTTTAAGTCTAAAGACAGTTTGTTTACTCTGTGTGTGTGTTTCTGTGGATTGACTCATGTCAGTCCTTGCAAAATGCTATCATAGACTTTACCACTGTACTGTACTCCCAGCCCCACTCTTACACAGTTTATTAACATTTTTTTCTCATTTTAAAATTCAGAATAATAGTACCTACCTCATAGGATTGTTATTGAAGATGAAATAATTTAATGCATACAAAGTGCTTATAATAGCAACTAGTATATATTAAATATTCCCTAAGCCTTAGTTATTAGTAAGGTGTGATTGCATAAGTAGTCTAATAAAGTATAATAAAGGCATAGAGGAAGGGAAAGCAGTTGGGTAGAGGGTAGTGTAACTCTCAGGGTACCCTACCTGGGAGAAATGGTGAGATCTCTAAACCCAGCCTTGGATAGCCACCTGCTCTTTTGTTTTGATCTCTAAACTCTTCCATGGTCAGAGGAACTTAGCTCCTCTTAATGCCTTGTGCTCTCTGCCGGAGCTCCACTCTTAATGCCTTGTGCTCTCTACCAGAGCTCCACTCTTAATGCCTTGTGCTCTCTACCAGAGCTCCACTCTTAATGCCTTGTGCTCTCTACCGGAGCTCCACTCGTGCTCTTCCCTTTCATGACTCCCCAGGGGTCTGTGTGTGTGTGTGTGTGTGTGTGTGTGTGTGCAATGTCAATATGTGTATGAATATGAATGAGTGTGGAAACCAGAGGTTGGCTTCTGGTATCTTTTTAAAAATTGTCTCCACCTTAAAATTCTTTATTTAAGAAATTGCATGTATATATTTAATATCTGTGGAGAGGAGTCAGGGGAGGGTATGTGTGCCACAGTGTGCTTGTGGAGGTCAGAGGACAACAGAGGAGTCTGTTCTCTTCTTTGACCATGTAGGTTTTGTGGGTTCCAGGGATGGAATCCAGCCTGTCAGGCTTGGGAGCAAGTGTCTTTCCCACTGACTCATCTGGCTGACTCTCCGCCTTATTTTTTGAGACATGGTCTCATTGAACATAGTACCTTACAAACTAATTGACTAGACTGGCTGGCCTGTGAGCCCTGGGGATCTCCTGACACTACACTGTCCCGACCCCTAGGGCTACAGATGTATACAAACACATTGACCTAAAAAAAAATTTGTGTGTGTGTGTGGTGTGTTTATATCTTAGCATGTGGGGGGTGTTGCGGGAGTGAGCATATGTGCCTGGAAAGGGAGCCGAGTGTCAGGTCTTTCAGAGCTGGAGTGAGGCCTTTGTGGACTGTTTGGTGTGGGCTGGGGTGCAGACTGTGAGAGAACAAGTATGTGCTTTTAACCACCGAGCTGTCTCCCCAGTCCCACAGTCAGCTTTTAATTTGGGTACTGGGGATCAAATTCGGATCCTCATGCTTGTGTGGCAGGCACTTTCTGTGCCATCTCCCCAGAGCCCCAAGGTGTAGCTTAAATCCCTTTCCAGTAAGGATCTTTGAAAGTTGACTAGATGGCCAGGTGTGGTAGGATTCTAGCATTGAGGCAGGGGCAGGTGACGCTCTGAGTTTGAGACCAACTATAAAACTGGGTGCCTAATTGAGATTGTCTTTAATCATTTTTTAGGTAGCATTATGTAGTAAAGAGATAAGTTCAAGTTTGGGCTTTGTGATGTGCCTTGGGTTCTTCTCTGTAAGGGAAATAACCACCAAGATTATTATGGATTGGGATAGCGCGCTCTCTCTCTGTCTCTCTCTTTCCCTGTCTCTCTCTTTCTCTCTTGCTCTCTCTCTTTCTCAGGTATCCAGCAGTGTAGACACTCAGTAGACATTAATAGCTCTTCTTTTCGGTCTCTTGAGCCCTAAAACAATCAGATAAATCTAGGTAACTTGGTCTGACTTCAGTTTGCGGACATGAACTGTGTTTGCTTCTGTTTGTATCCTTAGCACCCAGCAGAGTACCTGGCTTACGGTAGCTTTTGTCTTTTGTGCACCGAGAGGATAAGATCACAGCTTCTAGATGGCAGCAATGGGCTGAACTCCAGCTCTGGTGTCTAATGTTTAAGATCTTTATTTAAAAATAAATAAGTAAACCAACCTGGCTAGATCTGACTGGTCTAGAGGGTGTTATTCAGTTACAAACAATGTTTAAGGTGTGGCCTCAAGATAAGTAGTGTATTTCACTGGGATTTTATTTATTTGTCTTAATGCTCTTATATCATGGATCTTTCTAATACAGCAAATAAGATTTGTGGCTTGAGATGCTATAGCTGCAATCTCAAATTTTCCTACCACATATTTCTAGAGGTGGTTTTGGGTTTTTCTTTTTTTAATTGATTTTATTGAGCTATGCATTTTTCTTTGCTCTCCTCTTCAATCCTCTCCCATGCTTCCCATGCTCCCAATTTACTCAGGAGATTTTGTCTTTTTCTACTTCCCATGTAGAGTAGATCCGTGTATGTCTCTCTGAGGGTCCTTATTGCTGTCTGAGTTCTCTGGGATTGTGATTTGTAGGCTGGTTTTCTTTGCTTTATGTTTAAAAACCACTTATGAGTGAGTACATATTATATTTGTCTTTCTAGGTCTGGGTTACCTCACTCAATATGATTTTTTTTTGGCTCCATCCATTATTTTTTTCTGATGTGTACAAACACATGGGAATTGAATAACAATGCTCACCTGAAGCATCAATGGGTCAAGGAAGAAATAAAGGGAGAAATTAAAGACTTCCTAAGATTCAGTGAAAGCGATCACACAACATACCCAAATTTATGGGACACAATGAAAGCAGTGTTAAGAGGAAAGTCCATAGCACTAAATGCCTACATAAAGAAGCTGGAAAAAAATCCCACATTAATGAATTAACAGAACATTTGAAAACTTTAGAACAAAAAGAAGCAAACTCACCCAAGAGAACTAGATGGCAAGAAATAATCAAATTGAGAACTGAAATCAACAAAATAGAAACAAAGAAAACAATACAAAATATCAATGAGACAAAGTTGGTTCTTCGAGAATATCAAAAAAATAGACAAACCTTTATCCAAACTTACCAAAAGGCAGAGAATATCCAAATTAAATAATTCTTAAATGTAGATAAAGGAAACTTTATTTCTCATTGGTTGTGTATGTGTGTTTTCTTTTTTTTCTTTCTTTTCTCTCTCTCTCTTTTTTTTTTTATTTGGTTTTTGGTTTTTAGAGACAGGGATTCTCCAGGGTTTCTCTGTGTAGCTTTGGAGCCTGTCCTGGACTTGCTCTGTAGACCAGACTGGCCTCGAACTCACAGAGGTCCACCTGTCTCTGCCTCCTGAGTGCTGGGATTAAGGGTATATGCCACCACCACCAGGCTAAAATGATACATTTTAAAACAATATAGAATTGCAAATCCAAGCTTAAAAAAGATCTTAGCAGTTGAATCTTGTCCCTTTCCTCTTTCCCCATCCATTGTCAGTTGCTCTGTCTGTCTATCCTTTTTACTTCTGTTGTAGATAAGTAGAATATGGAAAAGTTTAAACCAAATCTTTAGAACTTAAACTTGAGCAGATTCAGTTTTGTTTTACATTTCTATTGCTGTGATAAGAGACCATGACTATAGTAACATGTAGAAGAAATGCTTCTTTTAGGCTTAAATTTCAGAATTAGGGTCCATGATGGCAGAGTGGGAGGTAGCAGGTAGCTGAAGCAACATCTGAGGGCAAGCAGGAGACAGACCACACTGGGAATGGTCCAAGTCCCTAGAAACCTCAAAGCCCATCCCCAGTGACACACCCCTCCCCAAAGGTCACAGCTCCTCATCCTTCTGGAAGTTCCACTAACTTGGGATCAAGTGTTCAAACATATGAACCTATGGGGGGCCATTCATACTTAAACCAACACAAATTTGTTTACTCCACACACACACATATACACACATATCAGAGAAAGGCCCTTGTTGCTGAATTTAGCAGAATAGTTTTGAAATATGTAAATGTTTTTCACTAATTTTACCTTTATTTTGTTCCTCAGTTTAGTGTTATTACTACTTTTAATCCTTGTTCATAATGGATTCTGCATAGAATGTGGAGTGTTGTGGCTTCACTCTCTCAGAGTGAATGAGGCAGATAATAGTAAACTTGTTGAAAATACTTATGTGAATATAATGCACAGAAAATGTTTTCTGTAGATTTGTTTTTGGGTTTATGTATGTAACAGGATAGTGATGTCATTTCCTTGAGTATAAAAATAATGTAAATATTATAATATTTTAACTTTTTAAGATAGTATCTGTCTGTAAGTCAGTTTGATCATTGCAGTGGTAATTTTCAGATCTAAAAGTTGTTACTAAATTGATGGTCTGTTTCTTAGTAGATGCTATTTAGAATCTGGCAGTAAGTTACTTACCAGAATACAAGCAATAGGCACCCTGATTGTTCTCCCCATTTAGTCCACAGCATCTTCATTTTAAAAGTGACAAAAATTAAGCCTTCCATTAAGGATTACTTGTTATTTATTAGAGCAGCCGTGCCCAGCGTACATTCTAGAACCTGTTCATAAGCTTGAGGGCACCTGTGGAGAGGCTTGTGGTCAGGATGGTTAACTGGTGTTTGGGTAGTGGAACTCATGTCCCTTGAACATTTCTGAGTTGTTCCTGTCTTTTTGTCTTCCCAGGAGAGGAAGTGTCAGAGTGAGCATTGAACTACAGTCACTTTCTAATCCAGTGCACAGAAAGGTTGGTATCTAGTTCCTTTTGAAATATGAGCATTTGTGTGATGTAATTATTGTTGTGGTTTTATTTTGTTTTAAGAAAATGAGATCTGTACTTACCTATACTTAGTCATCCTATAATCACTAAGGTGGTTTTACCAGGTGAGGCTTACCCATTGTATTCCACATATGCTGACTCTTGCATTTCCCTAAACATGAGAAATTCTGCTGTCCAGTTTATGGTAGTGGTGAACTACTTGTGCTCTCCCGGTCTTTTTGCTATTATAATAAAATTATGGAGTTTAAAAAAGATGACTCTTGTTATTTTGTTATCCATTTTAAAAATTTTTGGGTCATTTTATAACTGTTGCAAGAATAGGGTGGTGAGCCGGGCCGTGGTGGCGCACGCCTTTAATCCCAGCACTCAGGAGGCAGAGCCAGGCGGATCTCTGAGTTCAAGGCTAGCCTGGTCTACAAGAGCTAGTTCCAGGACAGGAACCAAAAGCTATGGAGAAACCCTGTCTCGGAAAATTTAAAAAAAAAAAAAGAATAGGGTGGTGAAATCTAAGCCAGCCATTTAAATTTAATTATACCATGTATTACTAAATCCAAGAAGAATTAGGGGTTGATGTAACAATCTGGTTATGCTCTGAGCATTTAAAAGATTAGCTTATTTTACATTTTGATTTAGAGTGTGAATTTGATGTTAACTTCAAAATTGAGTTGAATACATGCCTATAATCCCAGTATTCAAGAGGAAGAAGAAGGATTGAGAGTTCTTTGGCATCCAACCTGGGCTATATAATTGATGCTCTATCTTAAAAAAAAAATTGACAGCACTAAAGATATAGGCCGAAGGACTAAGTGTAACATATGTTTTCTGTGTTGCAACTTTCCCTGAACACATGCAAGCATGTTGTAGTTAGCAGGAACTGTAGTTTTTGGCTTGCTGTTGGTTTTCAGTAGCATCTGAGGCGACTTTCAAGAAGTACTTAAGTAGAAGTTACTGGATCACAGGCTGTTCTGAGGTATGTATGGTAAGCCCCCAGTTTGTCAATTTTCTAGAACAGAGAGTAACATTCTTACATGTTAATCTTACATATGGCACCTCTTTTTTTTTTTTAAGCCTCATTAATAAATTGCTTCAATGTTTCCAAGCCCCTCATAGCTCCTTAGAAATGAGTAGACTTTCCTCAGGTTCTTTGTTAGCTCCTCTTACAAGGTATGGGTTTTCCTTGGGCCAGTGTTCTCTGAAGTTGATTGTTTTTGTGTACCTGCCTGTCAGCTGTGATTTCTGTCACACTTTGAATTTAACAACCTGGCAAGTGTCTTTATGAAAGGAACCCATTTCATTAGAAAAGGAAACCCATGGATTGTCTCTTTAGTGGGCAGCTGGAGTGGGAGGCCTCCTGGGAAGCCCTGGAAACGTCACCTGATACTTACCATCTGAGCGACAAAAGCCCCTTCCTTTTTTTGTGTATGATTGTCAGTTTTGCTGATTGTGTTTGCTGCTTTTGAAATACCAGACCAGTTAAGTTGAGGGAAACTGAAAATACAGTCGTTGAGTCTTCCCGTGGTGCCAGAGTGCAAAGCTGCTCTTCCCTTCTCTGACCTCATAGAAGATGCCCTAACTTCCAGTATTTCGCCAGCTTCTGCGCACCCCATGCAGGTCTCGTGGAGCCGAATGTCTGCCCCTGTTTAAGATGCTCACTTTCTCAAGACTAGTAAAATTAAGCAGCACCAGCAAACAGGACTCTGACATAAAACTGATAAATTGATGTTGAATCATGTACTTTTACAAAAGATCTACTGAAAACATTTTTTTAAAAAGTAATCTTTTCTTTAGGATTTAGTCATCCGTCTGACTGATGATACAGATCCATTTTTTCTATATAACCTTGTTATATCTGAGGAAGATTTTCAAAGGTAAGTACTTTCTTATTTGCTGGCCCTATGTATGGTCTAGGAATTACTTTCTGAATTTTATGTGTTTACACTGTTCTTTTTTGAAGCACCTGTTCAGATGGTAAGTTATTCTGGGAATACTGACTGTCTTATAATTGTTGACAGAGTATTTTAAAAGATAAATGTTTTATAGATTATTAGTTTTTATATTATTATATATTAAATAGCTCAGAATTTTGATGCTTTGGCTGACTTTCTCAACTCCCGTTAGATAAAGTTGATTCAAATCAAAAGTTCCCTGTTTAGTTTTTTTTTTTTTTTAAACACTTTGCTTTAGTAACGGATACAATCTTCTGGTGATGTTTTGGGGATTCGGATTTTAGGCGTAACATTAAATAGTGATGACATTAGTAAATAAAGAATATTTCAGTCTATGAATGATAACTAAAGATAGTAATTAAGTTTCTGAAGAACTGTTTTTCTGTTTTCTGTATAGTTTAAAATTGCAGCAAGGTCTCCTGGTGGACTTCTTAGCTTTTCCACAGAAGTTTATAGACCTCCTTCAGCAGTGTACCCTGGAACATGTGAAAGAGACTCCAAGGTGAGGCTGGGAGTGCCATGGCACTAGACCTCTACACAGACTCCTCTTTGAGAGATGAGTGATACAAAGTTATTTTCCATGTATCACAAACGTCCCCATTTATTTATTTATTTATTTATTTATTTATTTATTTATTTATTTATTTTTAAGCTGGGATTAGGGTTCAGTTAAACCCCAAATTTTAAGAAATCTTAACTGGGGGCTGGAGAGGTGGCTCAGTGGTTAAGTACACTGGCTGCTCTTCCAGAGGACCAGGATTCAATTCCCAGCACCCACATGACAATTCACTACTCTCTGTGACTCCAGTTTCAGGAGCTCCAGCACCCTCACACGGACATATATACAGATAAAATATCAATGCGCATAAAATAAAAAAGAAATCTTGACTAAAATAAGAAATATTTGAACCTTAATTTACATGGTTTGATGTAGCTGTTAAAGTTTTCTTTAAAAATAATTGTTTTACCAAGATTTATTTATTAATCTTCATCTTCTCTCTCTCTCTCTCTTTCTTTTTTTTTTTTTTTTTTGGTTTTCTGAGGCAAAGTTTCTCTGTATAGCGCTGGCTGTCTGGAACTCACTCTGTAGTCAAGGCTGGCCTTGAACTCACAGAGATTTGCCTGCCTCTGTCTTCTTAGTGCTGGAATTAAAGGTGTGTGCTGCCACTACACAGCCTAAGATTCATTTCTTATTTATGTGTCTCTGTGTGTATGGGGGTCCTTGGAGGTCAGATGGTGTGTCAAATCTCCTAGAGCTGCAGGCAGATGTGAGCTGCCCAACCTGGGTGCTAGGAACTGAATTCAGGTCCTTGGAAAGAGCAGCAAGTACTCTTAACTGCTGAGCTGTCTCTCCAGCACCAAGCTAGTTGAACTATTTAATAGCATTTTTGTTTTTGTAGTGATTGCATTTACGTTCATGGTCCTGTGCTGCTGACTCCTGATCATGATAAGTTCACCTTGGACTGTTTCTTGGCTTGAACAACTGCTGACTATTGTTTAATATCTTGTTATATTAGAAACTCTGAAATGTTTTTCTGTAGTTGGTTTTTTTTTTTTTTTTTAAACAGGGTTTCTCTGTGTAGTTCTGGCTGCCCTGGAACTCGCTCTGTAGATTAAAGGATTGCACCACAAACTTCTGATTCCCCCCTATTTTTCTGATGCAGGGTCTTACTATGTAGTGCTGTATGTTTTGGAACTTACTGTGTAGACCAGACTGGGCTCCAGTTCACAGAGAGCCTCCTGCCTCGCCTCCCTGGTGCTGGGATTAAAGGCTTGCGTTGCCTGCCCCCACCCCCACACACTTTTTTCATGTTTATTAGGTATAATTCTTCTATAAAGACCTTTGTCTTGTGAGTCAAGGCTATGTGATCATTCTGAGAGTTTACAGGGAAAAGGATAATTCTTAATTTAAACGTAAATTGCCAGAGTAAAGGAGCTGGTACTCTGGTCTCCCCTGTGGTATGCTGAGTTTTTGTTTTTAGTTTTTGCTTTCTCTCTGTTTCCTCTTTTGTCTCCTGCTATGAACTCAAGGACTGTTTTTGTTCAGCACCCTGTCATACTCCTCTTTATCTTTTTCTGTAGCCTCTTTCACACAGCCCCTATGATTTTTAATTTCCTCCTTCATGGCCTGAGTCGGAGTCCGTGATGCAGCGACAGGGTTTCCACAGTTCTGCGTGCCATAATGTGACTTTTCTCTCCCAAGGTTTCTGCTGCAGCTCATTTCTTCAGCGACTCTTTTGGATAACTTGCCAGTATTTTTAAATGTCGTGGAGACAAATCCTTTCAAGCATCTTATTCACCTGTCATTAAAGCTTTTACCTGGAAATGATGTAGAGATAAAGAAATTTCTAGCAGGCTGTCTGAAATGCAGCAAGGTAAGACTTTGAACTTAAGTCACTCTTTTAAACTGAGTACTTTGTAAATCGCTGAGGAGCCATATTGCCCTTTCTTTTTTTGTAGTGAATTTTATTGGTTTTCGTTTAGCTACTGCCTATAGCTGTAAGTCTAGAACTAGACCCACAGTAGAGAAACTTAGGGCCCAGAATACTTAGTGCTTTGCTCTGGCCTTAGGCACCTGAATTCCATGTCACCATTGTACCAGTTTGTAGTAGCAGTGCAATGTTTTTTACTCTTTTTTATTTTTGGCTCTTTTGGGGGGCCCACTATCCAGCTCCAAAATAAATCACATGGAAGCTTATTCTTAGTTATAAATGTCCAGCCTTAGCTTGGCTTGTTTCTTGCCAGCTTTTCTGAACTTCTATTACCCCATCTACCTTTTGCCTCTGGGCTTTCTTATTCTCGTCTGTAAATCTTACTCTTACTCCGTGGATTGCTGTGTAGCTGGATGGCTGACCCCTGATGTCCTCCTCCTTCTCTGGCCACTTCTTTCCTCCCAGATTTCTCCTTCTATATATTCTCTGCCTGCCAGCCCCACCTACCTTTTCTCCTGCCTCACTGTGGCCGTTCAGATCTTTATTACACCATCAGGTATTCTAGACAGGCAAAGTATCACAGCTTCACAGAGTTAAAACAATGCAACATAAAAGTAACACATCTTAGCATACTATATCCAACATCAGCTAGCAAATATGTTTGAAAATAAGTATATGAACATGTTCTGAATACTGTAAAATGCTGCATAAAGTTTGTGGCACAAGGACGGTGTAGTGTTGCTGCTTAAGAAAGAAAAATTGGGGCTGGGTGGCAGTGCCACACACTTTTAATCCCAGTGCTTGGTAGGCAAAGGCAGGCAGATCTCTGTGAGTTTGAGAATAGCCTGGTCTATACTGTGAGTTCTAGGACAGCCAGGGCTACACAGAGAAACTTTGTGTAAAACCCTATCTTGAAAAACAAAAGGAAAAAATATTTCGGTTAAATGGTTAGATCATTGCATAGCTAGTACTCACGGTGCACAGATCATCTGGGGTCTTAAGAAAATGCAGGTTCCTTTTTAGAAGGCCTGAGTTTTTGCACGTCCAATAGGCTCTTTGCATGATGATGGTGTTGTATTTTGCTACACTTTGAATAGTTTGGCTATGGATGATTGTATTAAATTGTAAGCTGCATAATTTTATTTTTATAAATAGGAAGAAAAATTATCATTGACTAAATCACTAGACGATGTTACCAGGCAACTGCACGTTACACAAGAGGTAATTCAAGTTTCAGTTTGTCTTTGTAAGTCATCCAGACATTGTTTCTGAATTCTTTCTTAAATTAAACACAAGCCTTTGTGTACGTTCTTTCAAAGTATATTGCCATGGGATCTCTGTCCCTTTCCCCTATTAGTTAATTATCTTAAGTGGATGCTTTCTTTTAGATACTCCACTCATCATTAAGTAAGACAATGCTTAGTATCTATCACTTATTCTTTCCTTTAAAAAATTATTTCATTTATTTATTGTATGTGTGCTTCTGTTTGTGTGTAGGCATGTGTGTACCATGGCATGCGAGTGGAGACCAGAGGACAACTTGGGAGTTGGGTTTCTCTTTCTGCCATAGGTATCAGGAATCAAACTCAGGCCATCAGACTCGATGGAAGCTCTTGTTGGCCCTTGCATTTTATTTATTTGTTTGGCTTAAAATGACTTTTTAGTTTCCATCCTTTCCTTTTTTCCAGTATTAAGATTAGAATTAATCCTTTGACGGGCTTAGCATGGTTTTGGTCGTGGCCACTACACTTTGCCCTTTATCTTTGAAATCTAGGGTGAAAGTACTTGCTAAGCAACATGGCTGTAGGCAGGAAATACTCCTGTACAACTTGGTCCCTGTGGGGGGACAATGCTACTGTACTTATACCTTAGGTATAAGAAGTACTTCTTAGGTATAAGAAGTAAACTTAGTTGAGACTTAATAAACCCAGGTTTCTTAATGTCAGAGGAAAAGATTTGGCGCTGAAGAGCTGGATGAAATTAAAAGTTTAAAGGTGGTTTAAGCGTCACCTGTCATCTTTTTTATTCTCATCTTGATGTCTTTAAGTTAATCTGTGGGAAAAATGTTAAGTATGCATTGGAAAGCCAAAGTTTCCTTTCCAGTGCCCTTGTCTGAAGTGTAACATATTCAAGAGACTATCCTGTTAATATTTACTGACCTCTATTATAGATGTTATCAGAGAAAACACAAGAATTAGATAAACTGCGGAGTGAATGGGCCTCACACACAGCATCATTGGCAAATAAACATTCTCAGGAGTTAACAAATGAGAAGGAAAAAGCCTTGCAGGTAAGAATGTTAAAGGTACCTGGAAAATGTCATAGAGTTAGTTATTTCATTAACTATAAAAGTAATAAATGCATGCATTAAATTTTTAAACATCTAACAAGTATGTGAAATTCACATTGAAAGCTTATTTTTCAAAGTCTTACATTCAGAGATTATGTAGTCATCCTAGGCATTTTATTCTGCTCGACTTCCCAGCCATCAGCCTCACCCTTCCTGGGTGACCTGGTGGTCCTCTGTTAAGGTCATCGTATTGATTCTCAACTCAGTGCAGATAATTTTGATATCTTTTTCTAGACTTTTCTCTATGTATATATGAATGGTATGCAATTTACAAATATTTGTTTATAAATTTGTAACAATGTAAGTTATAGATATACATTTGGGGTTTTCTTCCATGCTAATAAAATTTTATTAGATATATTGATTATAACTTTTAAAAAAATCTTAAGATATCATTCTCTATCAATTCAAATACTCCTTTTTAATGCTATGGCTATTATTCGTCATTCAGATACAACTTAAATTAACTACTTCTCAAACTGGTAGACTTCATTTATTTTTTTAATACTGGTAGGCTTTTAAATGCTTTGACATTTTGGTTACTGTGAGTAGTCAGTGAGTTTCCTGTTCACATTGTAATGCATCCACCCATATAGAATTTCACTGATACATACTTGTCACCTGAACGATGATGCCCGCTGGGAATCCCAAGGTGCTTATTTCCCTGTGCTCCTGATACTGTTAGTCAACTTTGAATTTGCCCCTGATGGACACTAAGGTTTGCGTTCATTCCTGTGAAATCTTTGTGTGAAGCTAAGCATCTTGTTACATGACTTTACCTTTTCATTTCTTCTGTGGATTACTTTTTGACTTTCACTCCATTTGCTCTTTTGTAGTGAGATTTCTTAACTTGATTTTATAACTTTAATAACAAATTTTTAATGTACTTAATATTAGTTATTTGCTGTTAAGGATATAATTGGACTTTTTATAAGTATAACTTTAATTCAAATAAATTTTAGATTATTATATAACCCTTCAAGTCTCCCTTATATGCTTTTCCAGTCTGTGTACTACTCTTATGGGGGTGTATTAGAGTTTCTATTGCTATGAAGAGACAGCATGACCATAGCAAGTGTTATAAAGAAAAGCATTTAACTGGGGCTGGCTTACAGTTCAGAGGTTCAGCCCATTATCAGGATGGCAGCAAGCAGGCAGACTTGGTTCTGCAGAGGTAACTGCATTTGGATCCACAGGCAGCAGGAATAGAGTGAATTACTGGGTGTGGCTTGAGCATCTGAAACCTCAAAGCCTATCCCCAGTAGTACACTTTCTCCAACAAAGCCACACCTTCTAATCCTTGTAAATAATACCCCTCCCTATGAGCCTCTGGGGGGATCCTTTTCATTCAGATTACCATATGGAGTCATCACCTTTCTGACTGCTGCCATCAGTGCTTGGTTTTATTTGTTCTTAAGTGTATTAAATAGTATGTTTCTGTATCATTTCTTTCCCTCAGCCATAACAGCTCTAAAATTCAATTGTATGATTGCCTTTTATATTGTATAGTATTCTAATATATGACTAGACCATGACTTGTTTTCCTGTTGATTGACCTTGAATTATTTGTGATATTTTGTTATTCAATATTAAACTGATGTGAGCAACCTACCACATGTCTTTCTGTGCAGGTGTACACTCCCTTTCCTTGGGAAATGATGGGGGTTTAATGAGGCATGTGTTTTCCATTGAAGGTGTACACTGCCCCTATGTAGGTCAATAATAACACTATCACATAATAATGAAATTTTTCATATGCATATTGACTAACTTGATTATGCAATGCCCATTCAGTATTACCATTATTAAATTGACCTATTAGTATTTTTCTTACTTTTCCCCCCTTTTTTCTTTTATTGAGCTATACATTTTTCTCTGCTCCCCTATCTTCCTCCCTCTCTACTTCTACCCTCTCCCATGACTCCCACACTCCCAGTTTACTCAGGAGATTTTGTCTTTTTCTCCTTCCTCTGTATATCTGTGTATGTCTCTCTTAGGGTTCTCTTTGTTGTCTAGGTTCTCTGGGGCTGGAGACTGTAGCCTGGTTTTTTCTTTGCTTTATGTCTGAAAGTCACTTATGAGTGAGTACATATTATATTTGTCTTTCTGGGTCTGGGTTACTTCACTCAATATCTTTTTTTTTTTCTAGATCCACCCATTTGCCTGCAAATTTCAAGATGTCATTATTTTTTTACCACTGTGTAGTACTCCATTTTGTCAGTGTACCACATTTTCTTTATTCTTCAGCTGAGGGGCATCTAGGTTGCTTCCAGGTTCTGTCTATTATGAATAATGCTGCTATGAACATATTTGAGCACATGTTCTTGTGGTATGATTGAGCATCCTTTGGGTATATGCCCAAAAGTGATATCGCTGGTTGTTTTCTAATTTTCTGAGAAATTGCCATACTGATTTCCAAAGGGGCTGTACCAGTTTGCATTCCCACCAGCAATGAAGGAGTGTTCCCCTACCCCACAACCTCTCCAGCATAAGCTGTCATCATTGTTTTTGATTTTGGTCATATGACAGATGTAAGATGGAATCGCAGAGTTGTTTTGATTTGCATTTCTCTCGTGGCTAAGGATGCTGAACATTTCCTTAAGTATCTTTCAGCCATTTGAGATTTGTCTGTTGAGAGTTTTCTGTTTGGGTCTGTACCCATAGTTTTATTGGATTATTTGTCCTTTTGATGTCCAGTTTCTTGAGTTCTTTGTATATTTTAGAGATAAGTCCTCTGTCTGATGTGGGGTTGGTGAAGAACTTTTCCCATTCTGTAGGCTGTCCTTTTGTCTTGTTGACAGTGTCTTTTGCTTTACAGAAGCTTCTAGTTTCAGGAGGTCCCATTTATTAATTGTTGCTTTCAGTGTCTATGTTACTGGGGTTTTATTTAAGAAGTGGTCTCCTGTACATTCAAGTGTACTTCCCACTTTCTCTTCTATGAGGTTCAGTGTGGTTGATTTTATATTGAGATCTTTGATCCATTTGTACTTGAAGTTTTTTGGTTTTTGTTTTGTTTTTTTTTTCAAGCCACAGTGTAGTTTATTCAGCCACAGAATCATTAAGGTCCTGACCTTCCCAGCTACTGCTGCCATTGTTCATGATCCCTGTTTTAGGCTTGGCCTATTCAGGACTCTGGGGACCTAGGAGGGTGAGGGCTGGCAGGGTTTGGTGTCCACAGTCTGCCAGGCAGGCTCAGCTGCAGCCCCCCCCCCCCCCATGCCCTTGATAAGGCTGGCGGCCTCAGGGATCTGGCAGAAGAGGTTACGAAGGGGTGCGCTGCTCCATAGACTACACAGATGCTCATTTTCAGCCATTGTACTCCAGCATCTTTTGCTGTGTCTCCATAATGCGCCTCTTGGCCTTGTCCTGGCTCTTGCGCACTGCTATGTTGTGTTCATGTCGTAATCGGTGCTGTCTTTGTTCACTGCCTTCTTGCCCTTGTGTGAGGGCCCAGCTGGGGAGGGAACCTTCAGAAGGGGGCTGCAGGGAGAGGCAGCAGCCACAGGGGCCTGCCTGGAGGACGTGTAATTGCTGCCCAGATGCTGCCAGGGTCGGGGGAAGGAGCACCACTGTCTGCCCACAATGTGCCACTTGGTACTGCAGGGGATTGTAGCCACCTCGGCTGCCCTCTGGCCCACGAGGCTCCTCCTTCACAGACACGGCCCTGGGGTTGTAGCTCTCCAGGTTACTGTAAATGCCAGGCCCCAAAGCCTTCCTATCTGGGCCAAATGTATGTGAGGGATATGCAAGTGGCCGAGGGTCAGCCGGCAGGTAGTGGGGGAATGAAGGGGTTTCTGGGCCCTTAAGGCTTCGGGCTTCAGGTGCTGGCTTCATGGCAAAGAGGTCAGAAAGCTGTTCTTCCCCAGACTCGATGGAGGCCTCATGCTCACACATGTCCCCGAGTTCCCCAGGTCCAGCTCGACCCCCTGAGAACTCGAGTGGCCAGTAGGTCCCATGGGACATAGTCGGCTCACCCCCTTGGCTCCCTGCCCCTGGGTTCTGTGCTGGGGCACTCCTGATGCTCACCCTGTCCTCTCTTGATGTCCTCCGACCCTAGAGTTGCCATAGGTCTGACCTCTCTGGGCTTTTCTGTCACCCACTCCTATGTGGCTTTTCTCTTCCTCTACTGCTTCCTTTTCTTCTCTAGTCAGTGTCTCTCCTTTCTTCCCTTTTCACCTCTCTTCTTGGTGTAAGTCAGTGAGGGGCAGGGCACACCCTAGAGGGAGGGGTGCTTAGTAGTTACAGGGCTCTTTGGTGAGACCCCAGCCAAAGTCCAAAAGTTGTCCCCTCTTGTCCTGTGAGCCCCAGGGATTCCAACCCCTTGTCCAGGGTAGCTCCTCTGAATGTCCATCTTCTTCCAAGGAGATCTGTGTAGAGTAAGACACCAAGCCACAGCCAATAGAGAAAGCAGTCCTCCAATGCTAACTTAGTCTAAACTCCTCCCTTGACACATCTTCCTTCCTGTTCCCGAGTCCTGAACTCCACCTACCCTGGGGTAAGTCAGTTTCTTGTGTAGCCCCACCTCCTGCAGAATTCTCCTGGCCATCATTGTTTGAGGGGTTCAGGACCAAGTCACCCCTGGCCTGAGCACAGGTACGCTCATTTGTTAGTTTTGAGACGGGGTCTCACTACATAGATCAGGCTGGCCAGGAACTCACAGAGTTCTGCGTGCCTTTGCCTCTAGAGTGCTGCTTTAGTGAGGTCTTTGGCAAGGACTTTGTACAGGGCTTTGTACATGTTTCCCATCCTGGCTACCCCTAGCAGCCTGCCACAGGCTACCTGGACATAGCTGAGGTTTCTGGTCAAGACATGAGCCCTGTACCTCAGGCCCAGGCAGGCTACTGCCTCAGAACCAACATACAGGATCTGCTAGAGGCTCCAGTTGCTTCACCTTCACTGAAAGAGCCTCAGGCTGACCCCACCCAACACTGACTGGAGGCTCTGCCCTTACTACTTCCTGTGCTCTGGGGTATATGCAGGCTCTGGAGCTCAGTGGAGCTCCCTTTGCTAGCTTTCCTTCTGCAGGACTGTTTCTGACCTCTACCGTGTGTCTCTTAGGTCTACTTCCTCTTGTAAGCTTGAGACATCTTCTCTTGAGTCCTCATCTCCTCCTGGGGCTGTTTCTGGATCTATGGGAGAAGCCCGTAGCTGTTCAGCTGCACCTCTTGCTGGTCTACTGATCCCCAAACTTGGGTTTCTTTTTCCTTTGGGATTGCCTTGTGCCGTCCAGTCAGGGGCGCTTTACTCATCAAGCTTCAGGCAGGACTCCCAACCTCAGTCTGAAAATGGTGGTTCTGCCTCCAGGAATCTCAGAATCTGGACTTGAGTTTTGTACATGGTGATAGATATGGATCTATTTTCATTTTTCTACATGTTGATATTCAGTTATGCCAGCACTATTTGTTGAATACGCTTTCTTTTTTCCATTTTATACTTTTAGCTTCTTGTCAAAAATCAGTTGTTTGTAGGCGTGTGGATTGATATCCGGGTCTTTGAGGCGATTCCATTGGTCCTCCTGTCTGTTTTTATGTCAATATCAGGCTGTTTTCATTAATGTACCTCTATAGTAGATTTTGAAGTCAGGGATTGTGATGCCTCCAGAAGTTCCTTTATTGTACAGGATTGTTTTGGCTATCTTGTTTTTCCCTCCATATGAAGTTGAGTATCGTTCTTTTGATGTCTGTGAAGAATTTTGCTGGGATTTTGATGGGCATTGCATCGAATCTGTAGATTGCTTTTGGTAAGATTGCCATTTTTACTGTTAGTTCTACTTACTGTAGAGCATGGGAGATCTCATTTTCGGGTATCTTCTTCAGTTTCTTTCTTCAAAGACTTAAAGTTCTTGTCATACAGGTCTTTCACTTGTTTGGTTAGAGTTACCCCAAGATATTTTATGTTATTTGTGGCTATTGTGAAGGGTGATGTTTCTCTTGATTTCTTAGTCCATTTATCATCTGTATAAAGGAGGACTACTGATTTTTTTTTTGAGTTAATCTTGTATCCTGCTGCATTACTGAAGGTGTTTATGGGTTGTAGGATTTCCCTGGTAGAATTTTTGGGGTCACTTATTTATACTATCATATCATCAGCAAATAGTGACAGTTTGACTTCTTTTCTGATTTGTATCCCCTTGATCTCCTTTAGTTGTTTTATGGCTCTTGCTAGAACCTCAAGTACTATATTGAATAGATATGGACGGTGGACAACCTTGTCTTGTTCATGATTCATTGGGCTCACTTTGAGTTTCTTTCCATTTAATTTGATGTTGGCTGTTAGCTTGCTGTATATTGCCTTTATTATGTTTAGGTATGTTCCTTGTATCCCTGCTCTAAGACTTTTATCATGAAGGGATGTTGTATTTTGTCGAAGGCTTCTGCAGCATCTAACGAGATGATCATGTACTTCCTTTTTTTCCTTTCAGTTTATTTATATGATGGATTACATTGACAGATTTTCATATGTTAAACCATCCCTGCATCTCTGGAATGAAGCCTACTTGGTCATGGCGGATGATTTTTCTAATGTGGTCTTAGATTCGGTTTGCCAGCTTGCTTTTTTTTTTTTTTTTTTTTTTTTTTTTTTTTTTTTTGTTTTTTTTTTTTTTTTTTTTTTTGTTGTTGGTG
>NW_026067890.1:2236931-2269099 GCF_014885135.2 Alexandromys fortis
ATTGTCCATTTCCTTTATGTTTTCTGATTTTGTGGAGTACAGGTTTTAAAGTATGACCTGATGATTCTCTGTTTTCTCTGTGTCTGTTGTCATGTCCCCCTTTTCATTTCTGGTTTTGTTAGTTTGGTTATTCTTTCTCTGCCCTTTGGTTAGTTTGGGTAAAGGTTTGTCTATTTTGTTGATTTTTCTTGAAAAACCAACTTTTTGTCTCATTGATTCTTCGTATTGTTTTGTTTCTGTTTTGTCTATGTCAGCCCTCAATTTTGTTATTTCCTGTTGTCTAGTCCTCCTTGGTGAGTTTGCTTCTTTTTGTTCTAGAGCTTTCAGGTGTTCTGTTAATTCGTTAGTGCGGGAGTTTTCCAGCTTCTTTATGTAGGCATTTAGTGCTATGAATTTTTCTCTTAACACTGCTTTCATTGTTTCGCATAAGTTTGGGCATGTTGTGAAGTCGTTTTCATTGAATTTTAGGAAGTTTTAATTTCTTTTTTTATTTTTTCCTTGACCCATTGGTGATTCAGGTTTAATTTCCATGTGTTTGTGGGCTTTCTGAAATTAGTGTTGCTGTTGAAATCTCACTTTAAATTATGGTGATCTGATAAGATATGTGGGGTTATTCCAATTTTTTGTATTTGTTGAGGTTTGCTTTGTTATCAAGTATGTGGTCAATTTTTGAGAAGGTTCCATGAAGTGCTGAGAAGTTTGTTTTTTTTATATATATATGTTTGAATGGAATGTTTTGTAGATATCTGTTAAGTCCATTTAAGTCATAAAATCTGTTAGTTCCCTTATTTCTCTGTTAAGTTTCTATCTGGCAGACCTGTCCATTGGTGAGAGTAGAGTGTTGAAGTCTCCCACTATTAGTATTGTGGGGCTTAATGTGTGATTTAAGCTTTAGTAAAGTTTCTTTTACATATGAGGGTGCCCTTGCATTTGGGGCATGCACGTTCAGTATTGGGATTTCCTCATGATGATTTTTTTTTTTTTAAATAACAGACCTGTTTTTTTTAAATTTATTTATTTATTATTTACACAATATTCTGTCTGTGTGTATATCTGCAGGCCAGAAGAGGGCACCAGACCCCATTACAGATGGTTGTGAGCCACCATGTGGTTGCTGGGAATTGAACTCAGGACCTTTGGAAGAGCAGGCAATGCTCTTAACCACTGAGCCATCTCTCCAGCCCCCTCATGATGATTTTTTTGTGTGTGAAAAATATGAAATGTCCTTTTGTCTCTTTTGATTGATTTTAGTTTGAAGTCTATTTTGTTAGATATTAGGATAACTACACCAGCTTATTTCTTAGGTCCATGTGATTGGATTTTTTTTTCCCATCCCTTACTCTAAGGTGTTTTTGAGGTCAAAGTATGTATCTTGTATGCAGCAGAAGGATGAATTCTGTTTTTGTATCCAATCTGTTCGCCTGTGTCTTTATAAGTGAGTTGAATCCATTTATATTAAGGAATATTGATGACCAGTGATTGCTAGTTCCTGTTATTTTGTTGTTGTTGTTGTTGATGTTATTATGTGTGCTTTTTTTTTCTTTGGGATTTGCTGCTGTGAGATTGTCTATTGTCTGTGTTTTTGTGGGTGTAGCTGACTTCCTTGGGTTGGAGTTTTCTTTCTACACAAAGTTTCTAGTATGTTGTGTAGGGCTAGATTTGTGGTTAGGTATTGTTTAAATCTGGTTTTGTCAAGGAATATCTTGTTTTCTTCCTTTATGGTGATTGAAAGTTTTGTTGGGTATGGTAGTCTGGGCTGGCATCATGGTCTCTTATCTCTGCATAACGCTTGGTCAGGACCTTCTGGCTTTCCTTGTTTCCCTTGAGAAGTCAGGTGCAATTCTGATAGGGTCTGCCCTTATACGTTACTTGGCCTTTTCCTTTTCAGCTCTTAATATTCTTTATTCTGTATGTTTAGTGTTTTGATTATTATGTGGCTAGCCCCCGCCTCCCTCCCCCCCCCCTGGCCTTTTTTTTGTCCAGTCTGTTTGGTGTTCTGTTAGCTTCTTGTAACTTCATAGTCATGTCCTTTTTATTTTTGGAAAAGTTTTCTTCTGCAATTTTTGTTGAGTATATTTTCTGTGCCTTTGAGTTTTCCTTCCTCTGTTCCTATTATTCTTAGGTTTGGCCTTTTCATGGTGTCCCATATTTTTTACATGTTTTGTGTTAAGCTTTTGTTTGATTTAACAGTTTCTGTGACTGATGAATGTTTCCTTCATTGTATCTTCAAGGCCTGAGATTCTCTCTTCCATCTCTTGTATTCTGCCATTTATACTTGCATTTGTGGTTTCTGACCTTTTATCCAAATTTTTCATTTCTAGAACTCCCTTGGTTTGTGTTTTCTTTATTGTCTATTTCAGTTTTCAAGTCTTGAATTGTTTTTTTTTTTTTTTACCTGTTTGATTGCTTTTTCTTGGTTTTCTTTAAGGGATTTGTTGATTTCTTCCAATTTTTTTTTCTCTCTAATTCTTTGAGGGAATTTTTTATTTCTTCTTTTAAGTGCCTCAAACATTTTCCTAAAGTTATTTTTTAGATCATTTTCTTTTGCTTCATCAGTGTTGTGGTGTTCAAGTCTTGCTGTTGTAGAATCACTATTTTTTGGAGGTGTCATGTTGTTCTTTGTGTTGTTGCGTGTGCTTTTACCTTGTCTACCCATCTTTTCCTCCAAGTCATGTACTTGGGGCTGTGTCTCTAGTGGTCACTCCTCCGGGTGCCAGTGAGTCCAAGGCTAAGATGGTTGCTCCTTGTGGTAGAGTTGGGGCCAACGTTCGGGTCATGCCAGAGGTTGCTTGGCGCTCCCTGTTGGGCCTACTGGCTGCTCCTGGGGAGGTCGGGCCTTCTGTTTCTTACTTATTTTTAGGAATTATTTGTATATCCTAAACATGAATTTTTTGTTAGGTACAGGTGTCATTCAGTATCTATAAGGGTCTGAAATTACCCAGGATATATTATATATATATATATATATATGTATATATATATAGTATACAGAGGTTCAAAAGTCCCTTCTATAAAGTGGCATGCTATTTATATATAACTTGTGCTTATCTATACTTGGATCATCTCTAGATTACTTATAATGTCTAGTATAGTGTATATGCCATGTAAACAGTTGTACAGTGTTGTTTAGGGAATAATAGCAAGAAAAGTCTACATCACAATACAGATAAAACACATGGTACAGGAATGAGCCGTAAGGTAAATGACACTCAAACGATGAGTTCTGAATGACAGAGATGTACTCACTAATGCAGACGGCCACAGCAGTGTCACTGCATTCCTCTCTCTGTCTCTCTGGGGAACCTGACGGTCCTGGAGCTCACAGAGATTCACTTGCCATTGCCTTCTGAGTGCAGGATTAAATGCGTGTACCACCACACCTCGCTCCCACCTTTTCTTTCATCTACATTCTTATTAAACAATATGTGTGACTGGGGATTTTATATATTTTTACTCTATAGAAATGTCTACTCTGCCTCCACCATTCTGGTTACTCTGTTTTTTTAGAGTCTCGTGTAGTCCAGGCTACATGGTCTTGATTTGCTGTGTAGCAGAGAATGACTGTGGCTCTGCTCCTCGGGTTTATACCTTTTGAGTGTTGGGGGAATTACAAACAGGACAATAGTGTTAAATATACCTTTGTTTGACTTACTTTCTTTCATGATATCTGTAATTGAAACTGACTTTTTCTAAGCAGGGAAATCTGAAAATGAGGAAGAAATTATGACTATTTTTCTTTTGATTTTTTTTTCCTAATTTTGTTTCTGTTCTTTCTTCTTTGACATATCATTCTATAATAGGCACAGGTTCAGTACCAGCAGCAGCATGAGCAACAGAAAAAGGAGCTGGAAACCCTCCATCAACGAAATATCCACCAGCTTCAAAACAGATTGTCTGAATTAGAGGCAGCTAATAAAGACCTCACTGAGAAGAAGTATAAAGGAGACGCCACTGTCAGAGAACTGAAAGCGAAACTTGCTGGTGTGGAAGAGGTAGAGTGCTGGCTGCTTCCTGTCCCACTTAGGGACTGCTGAGGTGGAGTCCTTGCTTTCACTTTGCACCTACTGCTGAGCAGGTGTGCTCCCTGGGTGCTCTGCAGAGATCTCTTGGCCCTGCCATACTCATCTCAATGTAGAGAAAATAGGGATAGCAGATGCGATAAAAGTGCTAATTCAAGAAGGAACTGAGATAAACTGGGTGTTTTAGTTTGATGTTTGAATAAATATTAAATAAAAGGGCATCTCCCAGATTCTTTCAGTGTGTCTTCTAATATTAGTGCAGTGTCCATGTCTCACAGGGCTATGGTGAAGTTGAATGACCACTGAGCGTTCTACTGCTAGACAATAGCTAATCCTTACTGAGCATGTGCAGGGTAATGACAGACACTGTGGAAGTAACCTGCAGAAATTAACCCCATATGTAGGTGCTATTATCCTCATTGTAGAGATAATTGGGCTGCACTGCAGACTTTTATTGTTATTTGCTTCAGATCCTACAGCCAACAAGGGGAAGGAAGAGGACTATAACCCATTAGTTATTTGCCTGTCTCCTTCTGCACCTAGAGTATGTTTTTGCTCTGCTGAGATTTAACCAGGGCTTCCTCCATGCTTGCCAAGTGCCCTGCAGTGAGCTTCATACCCTACACATCAAGAAGGCTAAGCAGTGTTGGTGCTTGCCACAGCATATTTGTGGATGCCTTGGCACTAATGATAGTTGCTACTTAACATTAGTCTAAGTTATTTTCAGATTTTTTTTTTTTTTTTTTTTTTTTTAAGACAGGGTTTTCTGTGTTCTCCAGACTCCTGAGCTTAGTCTAGTACCTGACTTTACCTTTCTTAGAGGCTGGACTATAGGCAAGCACCACTGTTGGCTGATTTTTTGTTTGTTTGTTTGAGATAGTGTTTCTCTGTGCAGCAGACTATCCTTGAACTCAGATCCAACTGCCACTGCCTGTCTAGTGCTCAGAATAAAGCCTGACTTCAGGCTTGGTACCTTGGGTGGCTAATGGCTTCATAATAATGCTGTCTAAACCCCCAAATGGGCCAGTGTATGAACAATCTTAATTATGTTGATTTTTATATAACCTCATTGTGTTATCTTTGTATCAGTGATAGAATACTGATATCAGCAACTTCAGGGGGGATTGTTTTGGCTCAGCATTTCAAAGGCTTCATTCTGGTTGTACTTTGAACTTGATGCAATGTGGTCCAATGTGATAAAGAGGCTGTTCTTTTCATAGTAGACAGGAAGTGGGTAGGGAACTGTAACAGTACAGGGGCATGACACAATACAGCTCTGAGGACATAGTCGCTGCAACTTAACTTGCTGTGGTAAGCCCCACTTTCGTGTTTCCAGAACCTCTCCATGTAGTGCCTTCAGCGGGAAATGAAGCCAGAACACCTGCAAAGTAGAACTCCTGCCTGAGGAACTTTGTTATCTCTGAATGCTCGGTTTCATAATTATGTGAAGTTAAACATTGTAGGCATTAATGCTCTAAAGTGATTATCATTGGATATTTACTGTTATATGTCCAGCCAATATGTTCAGCATTTTACATAAGGGCTTTGAAGTCCTTGGGGATTTATGTTAGATGACAGGGCTTTTTCTCACAGCTGTCATTGCCATGAACCCTGCTGCTCTGTCTGTGGGACAGAATAGATAAGCTTGCTGGGCTGTGTCTTGCACCCACTCCCACTTGTTGCTGTAAGAGAAATTCATGGTCCTCCCTAGTTCCTGCTTTCATGCACCCTGGCCCAGAGGCCAGATCAGACTAGGTCACATGGTCTGCAGTTTGCTCACCCCTTGAGAATCATTAAGAGTCAGGACCTGCATTGTTCTTGAGAATAAAGGGTCTGTCTCCTGTCAAGGCCCCTATCCTGCTGTACCTGTCCCAGCCTAGCTCCCCTCAGATTTGTGTGTTCTCTCCCTCTTCAGGCTCGTCAAGACCTTGTTTCCCAATAAAGACTATCTGAAGGGTGATCTTATGTCAGCTCCTTCCCAGGAACCTGCATTAGAGATTTGTTTAAAATTTCATTTATTTGTATGTGCATGTGTGTTTAAAACTGAGTGCACACGTCAAGAAAGTTTATAAAAGTATTTGCGCACTTGCCTTGTACATGTGTTGTGATTTGAAGTCAAGTCTGTCTGATATCTAGATTTGCTCCAGAAACCATCATTGTGCATTATAAAATTAAACATTTTTGTTAAAATAATTCCCTAGATATTACTTTGTTTATTTTTATGTGTATGGATGTTTAGCCTGTATGTATGTCTTTGCACCATGTATGTACCTGGCGGAGGCCAGAAGAGGGCATCAGATTTCCTGAGACTCAACAGTTAGAAACAGTTGTGAGCTGCCTTGTGGTTGCTGGGAATTGAACCTGCATCTGGAAGGGCAACCAGTGCTTTTATTATCCATTGAATCATCTTTCTGACCCCAAGCAAGATACCTTAGTTTTAAATAACCAACTGACTCATTTTCCTTTTAAGTGTGTAATAATTCCTTTTCCTAACCACCCCAGGAGCTGCAGCGGGCTAAGCAAGAGGTCCTTTCTCTGAGAAGAGAGAATTGTACTCTGGATGCTGAATGCCATGAGAAAGAAAAGCATATTAACCAGCTACAAACAAAAGTGGCAGTGTTAGAACAGGAAATCAAGGATAAAGACCAGCTTGTTCTGAGAACAAAAGAAGCATTTGATACAATCCAAGAACAAAAGGTCTTTTGTAAAAATTTAAAAATAAATCGACCACATTTACTAGTGATGCTTTCCCTAAATAAATACAGTGCCTTACTTGTGTTTTGTTTTTATATCAGGTGGCTTTAGAAGAAAATGGTGAGAAAAATCAGGTCCAACTGGGAAAACTTGAAGCTACAATAAAATCATTATCAGCAGAACTTCTGAAGGTTTGCTTTGAAATATTTAGCAGAATGTTAATATTTCATTGACTTGCATAAATATTCATATGAGGCTCTCTTGTAGGCAAATGAAATTATCAAGAAGTTACAAGGGGATCTTAAAACTCTCATGGGTAAATTGAAACTGAAGAATACAGTTACTATTCAGCAAGAAAAACTATTGGCTGAGAAGGAAGAGATGCTACAGAAGGAGCGAAAGGAGTTGCAGGATGCCGGGCAGTCTCTTCGAGCCAAAGAGCAAGAGGTGGTCACTGTCTCCTGCCTCTGGGTTGTGCCTGCTTTGTGTAGAGAGTTGTGAACTTCCCCCATAGATGGTAAAACTTCAGCTTGGTTGTATGAAGACAGTTGCTTTAGCCTTTTTTGTTGTTGTTGTTGTTAAACAAAAGCCCACTAGAGTAGGTAGATGTTAATAACTCACTTTAGTTTGCAATGTTAGTAATCAATAATCTAAAACCTTGCTTCTCATATGTACAGATTGGATAGGTAATTACATAGTTGAAAAGATTCAACTATGTAATTAAATATTTAAACATTAAAATAGGAGAATATATACCCAATTACATAGTTGAATCTTTTTTTTTTTTCATTTAGTGGATTTTTGGCTTTTGAGACAGTTTCTCTGTGTAGTCCTGGATGTTCTGGAACTCGCTCTGAGGATGAGGCTGGTCTCAAATTCAGGATCCGCCTGCCTATCCTCCTGAGTACGGTGATTAAAGGTGTGCGCCACCACCGCCCAACTTAATTTAGTGGTTTCAGTAGTTGTCAGTTATGTAATTAGTAGTAAATACATTTCTTTAGTCTGTAACTTTTATTGACTTGTGATTGATGTATTTCAGGTATGCAAATTGCAAGAGCAATTAGAAACTACAGTTCAGAAACTTGAAGAAAGTAAACAACTTTTAAAAAATAATGAAAAATGTAAGTTATATTTTTCTGTAAATGAGGCTTTTTGCCTCATTTTATTGCTAACTTGAAATTTTTATCTGAATTAGTAAAAGTGCAGATAAATGAAATTATTGCATATAGTTTGCTTTAATATATTAAAGCATATATTGCTTTAAGTTTGCTTTATTTTGTTTTATAGAAAGGGGCTTTCTGTGTAGTTCTGTCTGCTTCTTGCCCCCTGAGTGTGCTGGGATTAAGGCATGTGACACCATGCCTGGCAAGATTTAACTGTCATTGAACCTTTTCTCAGTTCTAAGAACTAGGCATCAGGCATAGAATAAGATACTGTTTTAAAAGCAAAAACAGTCAGACTTTGAGTTGTAGAAGTATGTGCTTTGGAAGCTATAAGAATTCTCATGTGCTGGTTGTTAAAAAAAGGCATCTTTAACTACAAACATGTGCCCAAGTTTATGTTGTGTGACTGGTGTAAAGCAGCTGTAGGATTGCAAAAACTACTGATAGTTGGTGTGGTCTTGGACACTTAGAATTTGAGCCCGTGAGAGACTGAGGCAGAAAGAGCATTAACTTGGCCTGCGTGGTTGAAACCTGTGTGAAAAAACCAAAGAAAGGAAAGTACTAATTATCATTTAATTACATTAAATTATTCAAAAGAATAAAATCTAAAATGAAATTCTGTTCTGCTTTTTGTTCTATTTAAGTAATCACGTGGCTAAACAAAGAACTAAATGAAAACCAGCTGGTAAGAAAACAAGACACACTGGGACCCTCTACCACTCCACCTGCACGTTGTAGCAGCACCACCATCAGAAGTGGGGTTTCTCCCAGTCTGAATGTGGTAAGAGTTGAGATGATGTGAGTGACGCTGCTAGCTTATTATGGTTAAAGACCTAGGCTTTCCTCTTGTATGTATGTGTATGTATGTGTAAAGGGCACACTTTATAAGTCTTTTCTATAGAAATAATTATTAAGTACTGAAACTAAATACACATGAACACACACAGAGAGAAAGATTGTTAAGAATCAAGCTCAGGTTTGGAACTACTGTGGAGAAAAGCCTACATTGATTTGGTCAGTAAACAAAGTGGGGAGGCAGCCATATTAACATAGACTTCATCATGAGAGACATTTTTAGTCTTTGCCTCACAAGGAATGGGAGGAAGAAGAAAGCCAGCTCTTTAGATCCAGGAGGTGGCCTGGTGTTATGAGACGGCAAGGCTAATAATAAGCGCTTGCTTATTATGGTTAAAGACCTAGGCTTTCCTCTTGAACATAACAATTACATAGAATATCATCATCAGATGTGGTCTGTTGATGAATCAACACAAAAGCAAGAGCACTCTTCAATCATATCTGAACACAGACAAAAGTCTGCTAGGCTACAGAAAGGGCCAGACAGCTTTCTGTCCTGGTTGACGTTTGTAGTTGTGGCTTCTCTGACCACTAACAGTTCGGCCTTAATACACTCCCCTGCCTTAATCAGTAAGACATAAGTAGAGACTCAGCCACTTTTTTTCTACTCCCTAGCAGTTTGCTAGCTATCCATGGTAAAGTCCCACTTTCTCCGACACTTGCTGAGGCTCTATGATCGCTTATTGCAGGCCCCATCACGTAGAACAGTTACCCCAGCTGTACACCAGAGGGATATTGCTGGCTATGAGGGATTGCCACTTATTGTTAAATTTAGATGTCTAATTGAATTTTTAATATACTCTCATAAACTGTACTACATTGTGGAAAGCTTGGAAAAGACTGCTGCTCAATTGGAAAGGGATACAAAAAGAAATGGTTAGGGCTCAATTATAAGCTTAGAAAAGTTGACTCTTTAATGAGTGCTGTTAAATAACTGTAAGGGCTTTATAGTCCTGCCACTGGTATTAGAGCGCTCAAGTGGCCTCTTTTAAGAAACTGTTCTCATGACAAGATACTAAAATTAGTAGAACCACACATTTGTTTCAGTTTTTCTGCTAAAAGACAGTAGTCTTGTTTTTATTCTGTCTGACAAAGTTATTTTATGACTGTTGATGAGTCCTCACACTTCCACCTTCTCTGTAGTAGGACTAGATAAAGGACATGCCTTGGCAGGCTTTGTGTTATCGCCATTCAGTGGTAAACCCAGGAGGTTCTTTGACCCATACTTATATAGCTAGTCTGGAAGGCCCTCCTGATGGACCAAAGAAGTTCCAGCCTTTGGTTATTTAAAAGCACCATTTTGTGGTGACTTTTTGAGAAAATTAGCCTCTGAGATACTGCTATTAACTAGTAATTATTACTAGCAGACACTTTGCCTTCTAGGTCAGCATATTTTAGATTATAATTTAGGTATATTTCTAATCTCCAATCATTTTTTATTTTGGTTTTTAGGTTGATAATAGACTAAATTACCCAAGCTGTGGAATTGGCTATCCTGTCTCTTCTGCGTTTGCATTCCAGAATGCTTTCCCTCCTGTAGTATCTGCCAAAAACACCAGCCATCCGATCTCAGGACCAAAGGTAGCCAAATGAGCTATTTTGAAAGATTACAAAAACTTGTTGGCATATGAGTAATTTTTCACTTTTTAAAAGTGCGTTTGATTGGTCAGCTACTAACTGGTAGGTAATGCATTAGATGAATACTAAATGTCTAGTGTGCTTAAAGGAAATACAGGCATCAAGTGTTTGTGGAGTCTAGCTTGTTGTGGAGCATGACTTTAGGCATTTGTTTATGCTGCAGAGTGTTCCTTTAACTGTATAAACGTGTGCTACATTTGTTTGTGCTGTATTTGTTTAATTATATAAAAATAGGTTGCATTTGTTTCTCCTTTCTTGTCTAAGACACCTGACTGGGCTAATAAAAAAGCTGACCAACCATTAGCTAGGAAGAAGAGGGATAGGTGGGTGGGGCTGGCAGGCAGAGAGAATATGTAGGAGGAGAAATGTAGGCTCAAGAAAAGAGAGAACTAGAGAATGAGTGGAGAACAAGGGAGAAAGGAGGGAGATGCCAGGGGCCAGCCAGCTAGGCAGCCACCAGCCACCTAGATGGAATAAAAGTATTTCGGAAAGAAAAGATAAAAAGCCCAAGGCAAATTGTAGATGAAGAGAAACAGGCTAATTTAAATTAAAGAAAAAGAGCTAGCCAGAAAAAAAAAAAAGCATAAGCTATGGCCAAGCATTTAAAACTAATAATAAGTCTCTTTGTCATGATTTGGGAGCTGATTGGTTGCCCAAAAAGAAAAAAAAGCCTGGGACACTAGATATCAGTTTATGGAATCTTGGCTTATTTTCACTTACCTCTCTGTTTTTATTTATTGTTCTGCCAAGTCAGCAAGCTGAAGAAAGATTGCTAAAATCATACTAAATAAGAAAATCAATTTTCTTATTCTCCTGTCAGAATTTCTATGTCTATAGGGCATACTTATAGCCAGCAAATTCTAAAATTTTTGGTGACATGGCTGCAAGTGGTATGAGACACAATCCTCTCACCCTTGATTTATTAGCAAAGATTTTTTTCTATCCATTTCATTTCTTGATCATCATTATTATAACTAACATTTTGGTGCTTAGTTGGGTGTTTTAATTTTTATTATTTTTATTTATTTATTTATTTTGCTTTTTGAGGCAGGATTTTTCTGTGTAACAGGCCTCACTGTCCTGGAACTCACTTAGTAGACCAGGCTGGCCTTGAGCTCACAGAGATCCACTGGCATCAGCCTCCTAAGTGCTGGGATTAAAGGCCTTTTAAAATTCTTGTTTCCTTTTCTTTTTTCCCCCCTTCTCTTAGTACCAAGAACAGAATCTAGAACCTTGTGCAGGTCAGGTGTTAAGTTTCAAACCCTGAACAAACAGCTGAGGTGCCTATTTAACATATCAAAGCAGGACGTGGCTGCCAGGTTCTCCCAGCACCTCTCATTTCCTACCTGTTAAAGGGTGTGATGGCAGGCATACCCCACCCTCTACCATGAACTCTCCAGCCCAGGGACTGAACTGCCCTTCCCCCAGAGGCTCTTCCCTATATAATCAATCCAGACATTTTGGTTACCCGCCTGACTGTTGCACCTGGCTCCCCTTGCCGCTTTTCTTCTCCCCCCTGCCTCATCTTACCTCCTCTCCTTTCCCCTCCCCATCTCCCACATGGCCCAGCTCAGTCTGGTCATGCCCACTCTGGACGCTTCCAGATGTCCGTGCCTCTGGCTGTGCTCTCTGCACATCTGCAGTAAACTCTCCTCCACCATGCCTAGCAGCAGTCATGCCCTTCCCTTTCCTTTTTATTTCTTTTCTCATTCACCAGGCAGGTGATCTACCCTCAAGTTCTACATTCTATTTTTTACATTTGTTTCATGAATGTTCTGCTAAACACATGGTTATAATAGGTGCTTTAAAGCATTTTCCTGCAATCTGATGTTTGTAATCCTATGGTGGTGTTTTTGGAGTTCTCTTTCAATAAAGCAAGTCACTTAGATTTTCCTGATTCTTTGTTAAGTAGTTAGGATTCTATTCTAAGTAGTTTATTGTGATTCTCTAGATTCTTTTCAGATGGTAAAGAAGAGATGAGCATTGACTACCCTTCCAGAGGACATGGTTCAGTTCCCAACACCTACACGGTGACTCACAACTGTCTGTTACTCCTGTCCTGTTCCAGGGGATCTGATATCCTCACACAGATGTACTTGCAAGCAAAATACCCATGCACATAAAAAAATAAAAAGGAATCATCAAAAAAATTAAAAGAGATTCTTACTCAATCGAAGTTTTAAGGTCTGACTTGTTTCCAGACTGTTTCTGTGTCAGTTGGTTTTATAGGATTTGCTGTGCCATTTGTATCTATCCCAATTGTGCAAAATTTAGTGACCATTCTGTGGCCTGTGACCAGAACCCCTTTGGTTCACTAGTTGGAGTCAGATTGTGCATGTGTTGCTCCTAAGATTATTTTGTAATATGTATTTGATGCTGAGAATCATAACTTGTTTCTTAAATGTGCTGTGCCCACATGCCACCACTGTTTTAGATAGTTTCAGCATCATTGTGTATGCTCTCAAGGTTTACCCTGTTCTTATTTGCTTCCTGTATTTTGCGTCTTTTCCTTGTCTCCCTTGTCTTGATTTTGAGGATTGTTGGTGTTACTTTCACAAAGGAGAGGACTTGTGATAGAGATACTTTTGTTTGGCTTGTTTTCCTTAATGTAATATCCTTCATTTCCATCAATTTTGTACAAATGATTTGATGCTCCAGTGTGTGTGTGATCATACACACCGTGTTTTCGTACATTTTAATGGGCACCTAGGCTGATTCTGTGTTAGCTGTAGAGCTGTGATGTGATGAACATTGGTTTCCATTTATTTATCTCTTTTGTATTCTGGCTTTTATTCCTTTGGCTGTACACCCAAGAGTGAAATAAATTCCTAGTAAATCCATGTGTGCTGTTTTGAAGAACATCTGTATTGATTTTTATAGTAACTGTCAGCAACAGGGTATGAATTCCTTTTTGCTAAATCCTCCTCAGCATTTGCCTGTTTTTATTTTGATAATTGCCATTCTATCTGGGGCAGAAAGTTACCTCACTTTAATTCTCTTTTCTATTTCCCTGATAGCTAAAATCATTAAGCAGTTTTTTCATATTGGCTATTTTTATTTCTTTGGTATCTATTTAGATCATTCGTATATGTTAAATTAGATTCCTTGTTTTGTTGAATTTTTGGTGTGTGTATTCTGGGCAGGAGTTCTGTGGATTATATGAGAGCAGATGTTCTCTCCCATTCTGAAGACTGTTTCTTTGCTGATTGCTTCTTGTGCCTGCAGAAACTTTTGATTTTTAGTTCCATTTGTCAGTTTTCACTTTTTTTCCCATGCAGTTGTGGCTCGTCCAGTGGCTTAAAGTGTTTTTTTCCCTTTATTTTAGAGTTGATAGTCTTACATTAAGAACTTTCTATTCATCAGAGTTGATATTTATACAAGGCAAGAGGCTAAGTTCAGTCTTTTGGCACTTTCCTGACAAGTTTCCTGACAAGGATGTCCTTTCTCATGTGTGTCTTTTTGGCACCTTTGCAAGAGCTAGTGGACTGTAACTCCATGGGTTTATCTCTGGGTTCTGCCTTCTGTTTCATTGATATGTGTGTCTCCTTTTGTGCCAGTGCAGTGGTGTTTTGGTTACTGTGACTCTGTAGTGTGACTTGGAATCAATATAATGACGCCTCTAGCTTTGCTCAAGATTGCATTCTCTGCTGGGCCTTTGTGCTTCCACATACAGTTTAGAATCTTTTTCTAATTCTTGGAAGAATGTCTTTGGGATTTTGATGGAAAGTTTGCCAATGAATTTGAGTAGAATGGATATCTTAGCTATATTAAATTGTTTAATACTTAATGTTTTAATTTTTTTCTTCAGTGCATTCAAGTTTCATAGTAGTTTTGATTCTTTAATTAAGTTTTATTCCTTGGTATTGTTTGTTGTGTGGTAGTATTCTTATTTGGTTATTCTTAATTTTGGTTATTTTACAATTTAAATTAAAATACCTTCCTTAGAATTTTTAAATAAGTTTAGCAGTCTTTGATAGCCATTTAGAAGGCATGGTTTTCAGAATACAAAAGGTAAAGCTGTTGTTAATTGTGTTGTTTTCTTTTTTCTTATTTTCAAGACAGAACCTTGCTATGTAGCCCAAGCTGTCTTCAAACTCTTGATCCCTCCAGCACATGGGATATTGGCATGTGCTACCAGGCCAACTAAACCTTGGCTAGTTTCAGTCCTGTAGTTGACCTGAATGCATTGGTGTTCATGTCAAAGTACCTACTAGGAGAATCACTTGTGTTCTTCATCTCATGTGTCGTGTGAGGTTTGTTTTGTGAGGAAAAGTCAGGTTCTTTTTAAGTATCAAAAGAATGTGCTTGTGCTGTAAAATATAGGCCAAACCTTTATTTTCATTATCTAGACTTATCAAGAACTAAAACTAACCACTTGGCTCAGCCTCAGTCCTGAGTTCATGAGCTATGTTCTCTCCACAGGTTCAGTTTAACTTGCAGCTTACAAAACCAAGCTCATCGCTAGATGCGCAGCCAGGAACAGCTGTTAGCAGGCCTTGTTCAACTGAGAAAGAAAAGTAAGTACTCACTGAGTTACTCTTACCTGTGAAAAAGTGACTTCTCCTGTATATGGTTTTAAATTATAGGATTTCCTCTTAGATTTTCTTATAAAGACTGTTCTGTAAATATTTGGGTTTGTACATAGAAATCCTTTTTAAAGCTAAGCATAGTGGCACATGCCTTTAATTCCACCACTCAAGTGGCAGAGATGGCCAGATCTCTAGTGCAAGAAAGCTCAGGCGCTGTCTCAGAAGGAGGGCTACAGAGATGGTTAACTGGTGCTCTTCCAGAGGACCTGGGTTTGATTCTCACACCTACTTGGCTGCTCACAACCCTCTGTAACTTCAAAGGAGACATGAAGCCTTCTTCTGGCCTCCAAGGGCACTGCATACATGTGCAAAGATAGAAATGCAGGTGAAACACCCATACACAGAAAAATAAATATACATGCAGACTTTTTTAGATTAATGATATTTTCTTCTGTCATGTGTCACTTACATGCTTTTTTTGTTCTAATAGTATTAATAGTATTTGTTTTGTTTTGTTTTTCCAAGACAGGGTTTCTCTGTGTAGCCTTGGTGCCTGTCCTGGAACTAACTCTTGTAGACTCAAACTCAGAGATCCACCTGTCTTTGCCTCCTAAGTGCTAAGCCTGCACCACTACCTCACGGCTCTAATAGTATGTTTTATTGACTCCAATAAACTCAAGATAACATTCTCAGCATATAAGCTGGTTTCTCCTGTATTTTCTCATCTCTTTCCTGTGTTTGCCATTATATAAAATCTTATGGTACTCACAGAATTTTCACTTCTCAAATAGTCCTCATCCCAGTTCTTAGTAGAGTTTAAAGTTTAATCCTTTTTCAGAAGGAATGCATTATAGATATTTTTTATTGGCTTAAAGAACCAATGAAGAGTACGCAGGCTGTGTCCTTTATTCAAAACATTTGAGGTCAGTGGTACTTTAGGCTTTTGAGGCATTAGAATTTTGGAATATTTGGAATACATACTTAGATGTGATCTAAGCCTGAAAGAAAAGATTGATGTTTCTCCTCTACACAGCCCACAGGTATATTATATGTTGTTTTGTCTTCGGTGCACCTGTTTCAACTGAGCCATCTGTCAAATGGTCAACAGATGTTGGGGTTGACAACTTGTGGCATCATGTGGGTCATCAAAAAATCTTGTACTATGGTATTTGAGCATACTGAATTTTTCGACTAGGGACATTCAACACACACACACACATAGAAAATGAACATTAAAATGACTTAAAGATTTTTTTTTTTTTTTAAAGTAGTGAAAATTTAGGACTGGAATCCAAATACTTGAAGAAAAGAGAAGCTAGCATTCCTTTACGTGGACTCAGCCAGAATCTGTTTAGTACTTCAGGTGAGGAGATGTCTGTGCTGGGCACACATGGTACAATTTAACTAAATGTGTCTTAAGACTGAATTAGTAACAGGTTGTGTGTTTTGTCCTCTTTTGCAGACCATCAGAAAGATGGCATAATGGGAGCATTACAGACATCTTCCAAACCCACAGTTCTCCCCTCTTCATCTTCAGCATATTTTCCTGGACAATTACCAAATAGTTAATCCAACACCTTTCATTTCTTACTGACAGTTTAGACAACAAAACCAATTTTTCTTGTTCCTGTTAGATCACCTGAATCCTGTGTAATACTGTTACCATTTACAAACTTAGGAGATTGTCGAAGATTCTGAGTAAATGGTATTTTTTATTCTGTAAACAGAATGTTTCTAAAAATATCACTGAATTTTATCAGATTCTTACCACTTGGTCTGAATAAGAAACAGCCTAAAGAAAAATGTGCCCTACAAGGGAATAGTAACTAGAAAGCTTGTGATTCATGCTATCACGTTTACTAGTATAGCAATTATTAATTTGCCACCTGAGAATTGGGAGAAATAGCTTCCATCTGTGATTATTGATCTTTACACCAAAGTCCTTATACTTTTAAAGTTTGTTGTTTTGGGTTTGTTTTTTTTTGGAGACAGGGTTTTTCTCTGTACCCTGGAATTTGCCTGTACTGTAGACAAGCTGGGCCTTGAACTCAAGAGATCCACCTGCCTCTCCCAGATGCCTGGCTCATACAATATAGTTGGACTTATTCTTTCCCCTTCCATCTCTTTCCAGATGGTCTACACCCTCCCTACCCACCCAATTTCATGTATTTTCTCCCTCAAAAAGAAACACAAATAACCAAACAAAAATACCAAACCACAACAGTGGAGCCCAAGTACTCCTGGTTATGGACTCTACCCTGGAGTTTGGTTGATATACCTACCCAGTGACATTCTTAAGCACTTTAAATCGCTGAAATGAATTAAGTATTCATAGTAAATTCTTTTCCCTGAAACATTTCATCTATGAAGTAATTTTATGTATTTTTATGTAAAAATAATTTGGACATTGTATTCACATGGCTAAATTGTTTTAGTCAGTCATCTGGGCTGACTTTAGAGTACAAAATTCCTTCAGTATAATGGCATCATGAATATTCACAGTATTTTTATAAAACCAAAATTTGCACTGTTGATAACAGAAGAAAATTAACTACTGAAATTTACAATTTACTTTCTCACTACTAAATCTACTAAGAAGTATTCCTTGGAAATTAAGTAGTTTGCAAACAAAACAAAACAAAACAAAAAAAACCAAAAAGCAACAGCATGGTTCAGTAGTTAAGACCTTTAATGCTCTTGGAGAGGGAGAGAACCTTTCCTTGGCACACACTGCACTCATGTGCAAATAAATACCCGTGTATGAATGGCCATACAAAACACAAATCTTTAACCTTAAGGTTCCATTGTGTTCTTACTGACAACTACCCAAAGGACATTAAAATCCTACTAAGACCCCAAATCTTACTTGTAAAATGCTAACAATCATGTGATAGTTTTAAAAGGTCTCAAGGGGCTGAAGAAACGGGATCAGTGGTTGATGGCTGTTCTTCCAGGACTGGGAGTTCTATTCCCATTGCCCACATGGCAGCTCACAATTGTCTGTAACTAGAGATCCAAGAGACCTGTTTCCCTCTCTGCTCTCTTGAGTGCATTAGGCACGCAGGCAAAACATTCATAAACATTAAAAAGCATTTTCCCCCAAGTACTTTACACAGCTGAAGACACTTCAAGGTAGTGATGTGTCAACTTTACCAGGACCACAGGAAGACAGGGATTTTTAATCTCACTTTCAAGATGCTGGCAACTGCCAGCTATCTTCAATAAAGGGTATAATTCAAAATCCAGTGATGATTAAGAATATTGTTACTTGAAAGCACTTAATTCTGGAAAGAAAGAAATGTCTTGGCAATGCAGGACTGTTGTAAATACTGTGTAATATACATAAGGGGTTGGCAGGTTTTGGAAGGGATATATGACATGTAGCTTTTTTGATTCCCACCCTTACTATTTATAAACACACATTTCCAAGATAGGACAGCACATTTCACAGCGGCTAAGTGTACATGCACATAGACTGCGCTAATTCTTTGCTCTACCTCTTCAACTTTTCAGATTGTTTTGTGGTGTATAACTGTACATGTGTTAATAATGAAAATGTTGCTGTTAATGATGTTTCTAAGAACTGTGACCTTTGTTAATAAAGTACAAACTTCAGAGTTCTGTATGCCAGAAGCATGTGTAGAAAATTAAAGACTGTCTGTCTCGTATTGCCTGTGCTTATGAAATCCAAGTATTTCCAGTTGATTTGCAAACACTGCATTTTTGACTTCAGGGGTTTTTTGGTGAGGTGAGGGCAAACAAATGAACTACAGAGGAGGTAAGTTAAGGTAAGATTTCTTTCTGTAAAAATGCTTATGGTAACAAATAAAAGCCCAAACAGGCCTTACAGGGACTCACAGATCAAGACTTTTTTAAAAAGAAAAAAATCATTAAAATATTTAATTTTATTAACAGAATATTTACATATTGAGACCTTAATCATAGTGAATGCTCCAAGTTTAAAAAGCATTAGGCAGTAACCACACACAAGATGAAAACAGTGTAAACTATACAATACTTTATGTACAATTTTTACAAAGTAACACTTTTTTAAATAATATAACTGGACACAAAAATATACACTTTAGAGAAATTCACATCAGTAATTGTATAAAGCTCTCTTCTAGGGTCCTGAAAATTTAGGACAAACATTAGCTCTGTAAATAAAGTGTTACTGTGACAGTCCTGAAAGGCCACTATATATATTTATCTACATATAGATATCACATTGACATTTTCAAGGCTACCAGCTTTACTATATAATTTTTAGATTATGTATTCAAGTGTTGAGGTCCTTATGATTATGCAAACATCAAAAGAATAGTGGTATAAGAAGCAGAACATAGATGTATAGGCTCTCTGACCATCCCAATTTCAATTCTAAGTGGCTGATATTTTCTTACTTCAAAAACAGTAGTGAATAATGTTTTAAATAAAATTATGGCAAACAGGCTTGGAACATGATTCTGTTTTTCTACAATTTTCACAAGTTTTGTTGTTTAAAATGCAAATAATTCTTTACCATTTCTTTATCCTAGTGCATCTGCATTAAGGCTTTGAATTATTTGACCCAAGATTTTACAATATTACAATCTGACTCAGGCTTTTACAATGTTAAAGCGAACAGGTCCGCAATCATACTACCTACTGTGTCACTGAGTCAGCACGGTAAAAGCTCAACACCTTAAGGAAATGGTAGCAGAGACGTGCTAACAGCGGAGTTACATATATAGCTTTTAATTAAAGATGTATAATAAAACAGTTTAGTGGCAAGAGATTGGTACTAATAAACAAAAGGTTTCTTTTAGAAAGAAATTGTAACATCTTTGGAAAACTGTCCGGTTCTTTCTTTAGTTCCCACGGAGTTCATGCAGATATTTCTTAAGACAATCTTAAAAGTACATTGTAGATGGAAATGGAATGTACATCCAGAACTATAGGTGAAAGCTAAGACCTTGGTGCCGATAGAAAAGTCTTCCTGATTTCAGTCATCACACGTTTGTGTCCTGGAGTAAAGGTTCTTTGGCCTCTCCTGGCGCTTGTGTACTGTGAGGATGGCTGTGACCACCACAGTGTTTTCTCCAACTGCTGGACCTTAAACTTAAATTAGTATGTTCCGGAATAAACAAGGCAACGAGCAGAGCCAGCAGTACCGAACAGGCTCCAAAGAGGAAGGGGGGACCGGGGATGATGGAATTCTGAGGAAGAAACAATAGTTAGGGTTCTTGTACAGATACTCCCCTTTCCCCAAGATTTGCTTATCAACTCTTTCCTTAGGTTTTTTGTTTGTTTGTTTAAGACAGTGTTTCTCTGGCTGTCCTGGTGGCCTCCAACTCAGAGATCCTCCTGTGAGATTAAAGACGTGTGCAACCACCAGCTGGTGCTCAGACTTTTCTCTAAAATTAGTGACTTCAGGGCTGGAGAGATGGCTCAGCCGTTAAAGGCTAGGCTCACACACAACCATAAATATAAAATTAGTGACTTCATTAAAGCAACAGTTATAAAATGCTTCTGGAGAGTCGTGCACACAAAGCTGGCAGAGGGACCCTGGACAACTGTGCATTACTTTGGCCCAGAACCTGCAAACGCGTTTCGTGCACCTCCATCAATCTAGTCCCAAGAGGAAGACAGGAACCTTGGGGTCAAGCAAAGCTACACATATTAACACCTGCAGAATCAATACCTTTTTGTTTCAAAAATACAATATTGCTAACCACAAAAAATATGTAGACAAATTTTTATTTTAACTCCAAATCACGTTCAGTTTGACATAAAACCCTACACTGTCAATTTTTGTTGTATATGACCCACAATTTTTTTTTTTTTAATTTTGGAAATAGGCTTGGCTGCAGGAAACTATGCTAAATCAAGGTAACCGAAGAGCTGTTTGTATTGGCTCAATGGTTCATGTGGCTTCGTGTTAGTAATTTCAGTTATAAAGCGGGAAATAAAGCAAGCACAGCAACAAACATGCATAGCCGACTGCGTCTAGAGATGGGTGACAACTGTGACACTAACTACAGAGTCAGAAGAAAGCAGTAGTATGCAGTGGAGAAATGGCTACCATGCCATCACACACAATGACAAAGTAGGATTTTATATGGTTTTCATTCTTACAGGAAAAAGTATGCACAGACAATTTTGCAAATAAGTACTCAAGAGACGTCTTAAGGACTCTTTTTGTTTTAACAATGTCTGGCTGAATCTAGGGCCTGTTCATGCTAGGCAAGCACTCTATAAGCAGGGCTATACCGCCAATCCATTTGGGGTTTCATTTGACCTCAAAGTAAATTAAGAATTCTAGAATGGGCATCATGGCTCATGTGTAATCTCAATCAGTATTCAGAAGGCTGAGGCAGAAGGATCAGCACGGGCCACACAATGTGTTCCAGCCAGGCTGGAATTATAGTGAGGCTGTGTCAAAAAACCAGAAACAGTTTTATATTAAAGCTTGCTTTTTTTTGTTTTTATGGGGGGTGGGGAAGTGGAGTTTCGAGACAGGGTTTCTTCTCTGTGTTGTAGTCCTGGCTGTCCTGGAACTAGCTCTTGTAGACCAGGCTAGCCTCGAACTCACAGAGATTCACCTGCCTCTGCCTCCCGAGTACTGGGATTAAAGGCATGAGTTGCTACCGCCCGGCTTAAAGCTTGTTTTCAAAATCATCCTTTAGTCCAGCCAAATAAATAGAACATTTTAACATGCAAGTTAAGAATTACCTGTTCAAAGTGGTGCTGAGGGCTTGTGTTCGTCCCCAGGTCTGATCCTGTGATTGGCAGTTCTTTAAGTTCCACATGGAATATGTAGAAAATGAATCCATAAAGGGCTGGTCCCAGACCATTGCACAATCCTCGGATTCCTGTTATCATTCCTTGAACAACACCTACATGTTTAAAGAAATCATTTAGCACATTATCCTACAAATGTGAAATCAATCTAAATTGAGATTGTTAACAGATACTAGCAACTTGCTCTAGGAGTATTAAAAGCTATCAAGAAGCCATAAGTAGTCACCGCCCTGTGTAAGTGCAAAGCCCAGACCTAACAGGGTGAACTCAGGGTGAACTCTGGGTAGCAAAAGCACTAGGTTTTTGGCTTTAAATCATCCAGGCACTCAAGCACATTAAAAACCACCCAACACAGTTTCCTATTCAGTCAAATATATACTATTGAGTTTCACTTCAATTCCTTTAGTTTCATCTTGCCTTTCCTTCCTAAGTGACCATTTTACTAAGTAACCACTGTCACTCTTCTACCCTCTGTTAGGACCCTTTCTGTTAGCATGCCAACAATGTTCCTACCACAGAACCTTTTTATGTTTACTGATATCCTGATAACTGAAGCTACAGAGTTTTAAAGGGTTACAACAAACCCTAATGATGTCCTGTATATGTGTTGCTTTTATTGGTTGGTGAATAAAGCTATTTGGGTCAATAGCTTAGTAGAGTAAAACCAGGCAGGAAATCTGAACAGAGACAGTGGAAAGCACATGGAGTTGAGGAGACACCATGTACCTACCTACTGCCTCATGGCAATGCATAGATGAAAAGAAATGGGTTAAATTTAAGATATATGAGCTAGCTATACACCTAAGCCATTGGCCAAACTTTGTAGTTAATATAGTTTGTGATAATTTGGGTCTGGGTGGCCAAGAAACAAAAGTGCAGTTTCAGTTTACAACCTAAGGTTCCTATCACAATATCAAAATGGCAGTGAAACTTCATTAGTAAATCAGGACATGGGCGCGCACCATCCCTCACAGGCTCATGTACTAAATTTCAGTCCCTATTGGCACTGAATTGGTACTCCCCTATTTGGGGGAGGCCCTCGAACCAGAATGTTGGGGTGAATTTTTGGAAATGTATTTTGTCCCTGGCTTCTTCCTGTCTACTCTTTGTGGGTAGCTTCTATGCCCCTGCTGACATATTTTTCCCTCTGGGCCCACAAACAATGAGACTAAGCAACCATGGACTGAACTCTTTAAAAACTCTATAACCAGAGCTGGAGAGATGGCTCAGAGGCTAAAAGCACTGACTGCTATTCCAGGGTTTAATTCCCAGCATCCACATGTAGCTTACAACAGTCTATAACTCGAGTTCCAGGGTATCCAACTATATCACAGAGACATACATGTAGGCAAAACACCAGTGCATATTTAAAATAGATCATGCTAGGTGATGGTGATGCAACTTGGGAAGTTAGAAGCAGGTGGAGTTTGAGGCCAGCCTGGTCTACAAGAGCTACTTCCAGGACAGGCTCCAAAGTGAAGGAACTCTGTCTCGAAAAAACCAAAATAAACAGATCATAAAAAAACAAAACTCTATAGTCAATATAAACCCTTCAAGCTGTTTCTGTTGGGTATTTTGTCATAATGACACAAACGCCACTCAGTACTGGAAAGACAAGGGACAATAGCCACTGGAAATTAGGACCTCAGAATCTGCTTTACCACAGGCAGCAAAGTTAGAAGACTACTTTGAGTGCCTAGCAACTCACCCTGTTGATCAGCATCAGCAGTTCGTGAAACAAGGGCACTAACAGCTGGAAAGGTAATGCTAGACATGGCTGCGACTGCCCCAGCAGCCCACATCATCCTGTAATCAAAGCGGCAAAACAAAAATTAATACTGCTTCCATTTTACCTGTCAAATCAAACCAAGTCATCCTGACTGTGCAATGGCTGTGGTACAGAAAAGAGAAGTGTGCTTTCTCTGTTCCTCTTAATTGGCTCTGGGCAAGTCATAGCATTGTGTGCTCTGGAAACAGTAACTACTTGTTCACAAAGATGATGTGGTATCTTGTTGTAAAATTGGAACATTCAGTGGGAAGCTGAGAGGCTATTTGAAGATTATACATAAAATTAATAAGAAACATCAAGTGTATTTAAATGTTGAAGCCAGCAATCATCCAAAGTTCTCATGGATTTGTGTTTCGGTTTAAAGATCACTGACTGGATATAATCTCTAAAGTATAAAGAGTAGTAAGCTGGAAATTCTTGGCTTCTTGTTTGAAAGAAATACTTCACATTTGTGGGTCCTCTGCAAAGGCTGGACTGGAAAATACGTCACCCACTAAACACATTTTAGTGTTTACTAATAATACCCAAGCCCAAAGTGGTAGGCAGCCCAACCCGACCAACATCAGCCTGCAAGAAAAGCTAAGTCTGGTGGGGAAGCCAGAATGGAATGAAGAGTGTGTTCACTCTCAACCTGCCAGAGGGGAACACTACAATGCTTTCCCCATAACTGGAAGGACAAAAGAGATAGAAGGCTGTCTTTGTTGCCACAGACTTCTGTGCTGCTTCCCAGTTGTTTTTTTTTTTTTAAACTGATTAAACGAGCCCTTACAGATTCAATAGTTTAATAATCTCATGTAAAAAAACCTGCCACTATTTAGCCAGTCTAGAATACATAAACTTATGTGGGAAACTACTATGCATGCTCTGAAGCACAAGAAACAGGCTGAAGTCAATGGCTTAGCTGGGAAGGAAGAAAAGGGCGGAGCTGGCAAAGTTGTGCACACCTGTAGTTCTCGCCCTTGTGAGGCTTAGGCAGCCTTAGCTTAAAAAGAAAGAAGGAGAAAAAAAAAAAAGGAAACATGTCTCAAAAACCAAAAGCACACAAAAACATCTTTGATGGGGTGTGGCTATGGGTAGGCTTCCCATGCCCTACACCATGCCATGCATGTGTGGATAGTACTAACTGCATTGTGGGCTAAATTCACACACACCGCAAACGAGAGTCTATGCCGTTAGTGATGCACAATTAATAAAAACTCAAGAGGGAGAAATTGGGGTTCAACCTGAAGACCCGAAAAGCAAAGCAGCCAGTTACTGGTTCTTACCTCGACCTCAGTCCGAAATGGTGATCCTGTCTCCAAGGAGTCTCAGAATGAGACTGACTGAGAGCTGTCTGTTCCCATCTTAAAATCCTCTCTAGGGCTGGGATTAAAGGCATGCATCACTGGGATTAAAGTCACACACTGCCCAGTTACTGGGGAAATAGTGTGGCTACTGGGAAAAAGGTGTGTTTCATTGCTGGCCAGTCTATAAGGCTGGCTAGTGTGGCTGTTTTACTTTTCTGATCTTCAGGCAACCTTTACTTATTAAGATACAAGTGAAATGCCACTATAGGTTGGAAGAGGATTGAGAGGCAGGTAGTAAAGGCCTACGGTACTCAAAATACATTATGCAAATAAAAGAACTTTTCAAAGAATATAAAAAAATTGAGAAAATGAACATTACAATATTTATACCTACCAAGGTTCTGAACCAAATCCATACCATGCCAGCTGCAATATTTGAAATCCCAGACCCAATAAGATGGTGTTTTTATTTCCAATTGACCTCATGAGTAAACTCAAGACTATAGTCTAGAAGAAAAACACACATATGATTACCACAAAGTTTGGTTTGTTTTTGCAGTTCTTTCACTATGATGAAGTATCATTTACACCAGTGTGGCTGTTTTCAGCAGTAATTGCCCCAACTAGTTCAGAGCTCAGTACTACAGACTAACACATTCTGAATTAGAGCTACTAGAGCTACAATACTTGAGTCCAGTTTTCTAAGCCCTTAGTATACTTGCAATGAGGACTCCTGATGGAGACGCCCCATTTGTGACAGCATGAATGAAGCCTCAAGGCCAAGTGGTCTGAATGAGAATGGCCCCATCCGATCATCTGTTTTCAATACTTGGTCCTCAGTTGGTGGAACTGTTTGTGAAGTATTAGGCATGACCTTGTTGGAGAAGGTAATGTCACTGGGGGTGGGCTTTGGGATTTCAAAAGTCTACAACCACACTCTGCCTCCTGCATGTAGACCAGATGTAAGCTCTTTCTACTGCTCCACCATCATGCCTGCCTACTGGCTGCCGTATTCCATGCCATGATAATCATCAACTCTAACCCTCTAGAACTGTGAACCCCAGATTAAAACTCTTTCTTCTATAAATTGGCTTGGTCATGGTGTGTTATCACAAAAATACAAAAGTAACTAAGACAGACTGCAATCCAATAGCCCAGTGATGACCCACAATTTCATCTAAAACCTGCTGTTGAAACCATGAAGATTCTATGAAATGTATAAAAGTTTAGTAAGTATGATTTGGGAAAGTTTTAAGAGCACAGACTGGAAAAACCGGCGGACTATGATCTTTGAGACCCTGGATAAGTCTACCTTTGTTTTCTCTTGCCAAGTGGAGCTAATAGCAGCAATTTCAGAATTCAACACTGGATGAAGTGCTGAGAGCGGTCCCTGGCACATAGGAAACATTTAATAAATGGTTTAGTGAGTAGATGGACATTCCTCTATTTCAAATCTAATTGAAATTCAGCATGGATTGGGGCATCAAAAACAATTTTGATATTATAACAAAAGTTGAACACACTACACAAAATAATAAGTCTGTAGAAGTGGTACCAATAATCACTCATTACTTCCTCATACAAATAATTACAAAGTGTAAGTTGGAATTACTTAACATTTTCTGAGGTGTGGTAACAAACGTCAGGCTGTAATCTGAGCCCGAGTCAGGAAGAGAACTGAACTATGTTTGAGGGCGGTCTAGTCTGGAGTTGAGTTCTAGGCTGGCAAGAGTTAAAATGAGTCCTTGCCTCAGAAAAGGTTCCTAGAAGAACTTTTAGATAATAACTCACTACCACCATACCAAGTTCTTGGAGGATCTGAGGACTTAGCTTTCTTTAAGCCTGGTAAAAGTGAAAAGCATCCAGGATCGAGGCCCTGGGTCTGCCCACCCTGTGGGATTAGACTCTTTGCTAGCCAATCCACAAAATTTCCTGAGCAGCAGTCTGCCGGAAGTTCAACTCACTAAACAAACATCTGGGTAAAGCTAGTATTTTTCAACCTAACAACTGTATAAAAACTTCATATTTTATTTCCTCTAGTAAGATTTTGTTATGGTATTTTCTTTTAAAGCAATACATAATGCACGTCCCTATTGTTTATGTATGGACATGGTGGACAGTATTAGTCAATTTACACATTCAAAGAACTGGAAACAAGAATTTCTGCTCTACTTATATACAATGTATGAGAGACAGAATTTAGTTAATCAAAAGAAAACTTTTGAGTATACTCAAGACTATGTTAGGTCTTAGGCAGTTCATATGTCCAGGAATAACAGTCTTGGCTCAGTTCAAGCTGAATTATAAAAGGATTTCTGGTCATAAGATAAATGCCAGCATTGCTCAGAAATTTGTGAGAATGTTTCATCTTCCAGGAGTCATTTCCCTGGCCTCTGGCAGAAGGGACCTATGGTTCAATATCACTGACATGTGCCTGTGGCTGAATATCAAAGCTCATGCTGGCCTCCAGGTTCCCGCAGTCCAGCCCTTCCCTTCCCACCCCCAACTTCTTACCCTCCTTACAACCACTACTTTCTATTCCCTCTCTGGCTATCTCTTGCTATTCCCACTTCCCTAGCCTTGGTCATGTCCACTCTGTTTCTCTTTCTCTGCTCTGGACTCTTCCAGATGCCTTTAGCTGCTCTTATCTACAATAAAAACTGTCCCCCTAATGAAGCAGCTATTTCAGTACTTTACTGCACTCCTTTGCATACACCGTGGCATCCAATTCTTGTGAAGAACGCAAAGTTTAAAGAATTGGAAAAGTGTTCTGAAGACTATCCCCAAACACAGCATTTCCATCTCAAAAGTCCTGCTTCCTCTTAAGGCTCTAGATCAGTGGTTCTCAATCTTCCGAGCGTTGTGACCTTATGTTGTTATGGTTACCCTAACTATAAAATTATTCTCCTTGCTCCTTTGTAACTGTACTTTTGCTCCTGTTATAGATCGTAATGTAATTATCTGCTATACAGGATATCTGATATGTGACCCCCCCCCCATGGGTCACAACCCACATGTTGAGAATCACTGCTCTACAGAGGTTCACAGGGCAGAACATGAACTCTCATCATGCACCCCAGAGGGAAAGCACTGCTAAACACCATTCACCTTGATGATGTTCCTGCAGCCTCAGGTAGGAACACGGGAGGCTGGCAGCACACACAGTTGGCAGGGGGCTGAAGGCAGAGGCATGCACTCTCTGGAATGTGAGGCTAAGGAAGCTGCTTATAAAGTCCTTCACTGTATGCAGGCAACTAGTCATTGTTGATTACAGAATTCATGTTTCTCAATTTAGAAGCCAGGAGGGACCAATAAATCCTAATCCAGGAAAGGGTACAAAAAGAGACCCCCACTCAGCAACAAAACATCTTGCACATTGCGGGCCTGTTTATAGCCTTGCAAGTGGGAACAAAAGGTGAATGTGCTTTCTTAAAGCCGTGAGGAGTCATTCAAGTCAGAAACAAAATCCAGAAACACAGGTCCCCTCCCTTCCTGGGGTCACATCCTGTGTACAACTACCAAGGCTGACTGGCTGCTATGAGAATCTCTCACACAAGACTAAAAGACCCTCCACACCAGCGATCACTGTTTACCTGCGAGCTTACCGAGGGCTTCCTGGAGCCCCTAGGATTTACTTGCTAGCTTCCTTCCCTACCCACACCAGACCTCTACTTTTCTCAAACACAAGTACTCTCACCCTTGGGGCACTATTCCCATCATTCAACCACTTAAAATTCTCTTCCTGCATTTATAGTCTGCATATCGTTGGCCAAATGCCACCTTGTACATCAAGCACTCCCCAAATTCCCGTTACTAATAAAATAAAACCTTTCCAAGTTTCTCTACCACTTCTTCCCTTTCTTTGAAGTTTTTAATCACAACTAATGTTTCATGTGTCATCCTCTAGAATGTAAACTAAACAGCAGGGATCGACTCCACTGTTCTAGCCTGTTGTACTATAGACATCCAATGATTATTTGTGATGAGTGACTTCACAGTTATACATCACTAATGTGTATCCACCCTAAAAACCTCATCAATTACTAGCAACACTAACATATTTTTGAACCTATAGTCCAGAGACCAGCACTTGGGAGGCAGAAGCAGAAGGATCTCTGTGAGTTAGAGGCCAGCCTGGTCTACATAGTGACCCCCAAAAGAGTCAGGATGACATAGAAAGACTCCATCTCCAAAACAAAAAGGTTCATTCCCAACATGCCATCACTGCATGAGGATGGGCTCCCCTCTATGCAATCACTCCCACAGGAACTCACCTGTGCAATAATGGACAGAATGCCGAGGACTGCTATAAAGGCTGCAACACTTTCTGGGGAAAATTTCATTATCTAGAAGGTTTTCAAAACAAGTAAAATGAATGAAAAAGGAGCATAGCAAGCATGTTAGTGTTACTATTTGTACATTAATATTAAATGACTAGAAACATGCTTATTGATGACCTTTAATTCAAATTTTAATTTACTTATTATACATAAAGGACAAAGGATTCTTCAGAAAAATGGCTTTTTATATGTAAAATACATTCTTCTCCTTAACAAATCCCGTTTATTTAGCTATACTTAGCTACCAAGCACCCAAAATCACTTTACAAATAACTGCAACATGAAGCTGTAGGTTTTACCCCCAGTACCAAAGATGGGGAGCAGAAATAGGTACTATGAACAGGAGGTTAAATTCTTGTTGGCCACTACACAGAAAAATTCCATTTCAAAAACTAAAACAAAAAAGAAAAATTCTTGTTGGCTACTTTTTATAAAATTACATTGTATTGGTAGGGTTTTTTTTTGGGGGGGGGGTTGTTTTGTGCTTTTGTTTGTCAATTTGACATAAACTAGAGTCATCCAGGGAGAGAAAACCATAATTGAGAAAATGTCTCCATCAGATTGGTGTCTATGCAACACTGTCTTGATTAATGCCTGATGGGAGGGTCCAGTACACTATAGGTGGCGCCACCATGGGGCAAGGAGGTCCTGGGAGGTATGAGAAAGGTAGCTGAACATGAACTTGAGGAATAAGCCAACAAGCAGCATTCCTGCATGGTCTCTGCTTCAGTTCCTGCCCTGATTTCCTTCAATGATGGACTGTAGCATGGAAGTAGAAGCTAAACAAACACTTTCCTCCCCAAGCTGCTTTTGGCAAGAAGAAAGCAAACTAGGACAAGCATTGGCTTTACAGAGGAGTCCAGCTCCCTGAAAATGAATGCTGTCTTTACAGCACGAAACACGACAAGTCCGCTGCAGTAGGACCTTACCTGTCTGAGGTATAGGAAGAAGCTGGAATACTGGCCTGCCTCCGGTAGGTAGGAGAGGAACACGGTGATACAGATCAGCAGCACTATGGAATCCTGGCCCACCTTTTTTAAAGACTAGAATAGGAGAAACACCAACGTACACTTAAGTCAAAACCTCACTACTAGTTTTGTCTTTACTTCATCCCCACCAAACTAGTCTAAAAAAAAAAAAAATCCCAAAATGTCCAAAAAATAAATCTTCAGCCATGTATGGTGGCTCATGTTTATAATTGCAGAACTCAGGAGACTAATGCAGAATGATCTTAAATAATGGGTAAAACACTGAGAACCTGATTGTAATAAATATATTAATAAACCTTAAGGTGCTTTCTCGAAAAAGCATCAGAAAGAAGGAAGTACTCATAATCCGCCTGAATCAGATATTCATTTCTTTTTTTTTTTGGTTTTTCGAGACAGGGTTTCTCTGTAGCTTTTTGGTGCCTGTCCCTGGCCAGGCTGGCCTCAAACTCCCAGAGATCCGCCTGCCTCTGCCTCCCGAGTGCTGGGATTAAAGGTGTGTGCCACCACCGCCCAGCCAGATATTCATTCTTCTACCAAGGAGAAACTTACTGCAAAGGGGTCAGCCTGTTCCCAGGAAATTGGAGCTCCCCAAGATGCTGGCCGCATCTTCTCAGGCAACGACTCTGGCACAGCCACCAGGATAAAACAGATGTCTAGCAGAGCTATTGCTGTAGCAAGGACCACCACTAAGCTGTCCCCATACACTCGTCCAAGGTAAGCTCCAATTGCAGGACTGGTGACTAAGCTGGCAGCGAACGTTGCTGAAACCTGTAATCAAAAACAGAAAGTGGGGGATCATCTGGAACCCCCTTACAGTACCCATTCACCATCCTCCTTTATAAGCCAGCTGCAGCTGCACACTTCCTGTCCAAGCCTGCAGGAAGATCTTGTCTAAGAAGATGTACTAGCCTCTCAAACGTTTTCTTAAACGCTGGAGCCTTTTTTTGCATGTATATCCACAAATTCATAGGAAAAACAGACCTGCAAACCAACAAGAAACTAAAAGCTCATTTAGCTGAGAAGCAAGGAGCCCAGAGCATTGCACATGCCCCTCCTGTCAGCACTGCTCATCCTCAGCACAGCCTAACATCACCCAGTGCTACAAGGAGATCCAATTCCACTCTGTTCTCTGTCATCAAAATTAAACAGATAATTAAATGTTTATTATGATACACAGTCAAGCACCTGTCAAGAAACTTGTCACCTCTCAACAAACAAAATGTAGTTTATGCCAAACAAAGGAACAGTGCACAGCAACATGGATGGATGGATGGATGGATGGATGGATGGATGGATGGATGGATGAGGTAAACCTTAAGACATGCTAAGGGGAAGATCCTAGACATAAAGACTGTCTTACACTATGCAATTTGTATGGAATGTCTACCAAAGGCAAAAGCACAGAGACAGAGTGTGCAGATTGCTGTCTGGGCTCAGGGTGGAGTGAGGAAAAATGATAAATGGGTCTGAGAGTGTTCCCTGGGTTGATGGGAATACTCTAAAACCAGACAGCAGTGGTGTCTCATTAGGGAGCCAGCACAGCAGGAGCAGAGCTCCAGTACTCCTGTGGGGCAAAGGCACTCTCAAGTGCATATCAGATGAGCTCACACTTGCAAAGCAGTGAACAAAGGCCCAATCAGGGTTCCTTTGTATTTTATCCCTGTCAGTTCTACCAACTTGTGACCATTTCTTTCTGGCAGAATGAGAAAGGACTACAAAGATCACTTTCTCCTTTCTCTAGATTCATATTATTTCTTTTTATTGATTGATTGTTGTTGTTGTTTTGAGACAAGCCCTAGCTTTAATAAAACTAGTTCAGGCTGGCCTTGAACTCACAGAGATCCCTGCCCCTGCCTCCTCCCAAGCACTGGGATTAAAGGCATGCGCCACCACTGCCTACTCTAGATACACATTATCACTATGTCAGTATCATTGCTGGATCATGCCTTTAAAGGTGGGACATTCTTCACTTGACCTTACCCCCAACTAAGAAGTAACTAGACTGCAAAATTCTTTTTGTTGCTTTTTCTTTTCAAAGGGTCTCTCTCTCTCTCTCTCTCTCTCTCTCTCTCTCTCTATATCT
>NW_026067890.1:2269106-2273018 GCF_014885135.2 Alexandromys fortis
TATATATATACACACACACACACACACACACACACACACACACATATGTATATATACATATACATCTGGCTGGCCTGCAAATTTCTATGTAGACTGGTTGGGCTTCAAACTCACAGACACCTCTGCCTCTGCCTCCAAGTCCTGGGGTTAAAGGTGTACATGAACACACCAGGCTTGGAAAACTTTGAATGAAAAGCTCTGGCTAGCTTTGTGCAGTAGTTTTTGTCTATAATGCCAGTACAGAGACAGAAGTCACCCAGTCTGGGCATAGTAAGGACCTATCTAAAAGAGAAAAGGGCTTCAGCTGGGGAAAATCTAGTTTCTTCCATGTAACCCTAAACTCCAAATCTATTATGGTGATGGTGAGAAAGCTGTATGAGCTTACTAAAATTCATTGACTATATACATACAATGGATGAATTTTAAGTATACTTCAATAAAGCTGGAGTTTTTCTGTTTGTTTTTTAATCCTGGTTATCATCAATCTTGTTATCATTTTTAAAGGTTTAACCCTACAACTGAAACCACTCGTACTTTTTATGAGTTTCCCCTACATATTCCCTACACCTTCTCCAAAGCCTGCCTCCCAACACCATTTTTTGCAATACTTCTGAATTAGAAATCAGTCTTTCATGGAACTAAAAGTCAATGAGATACTATGCCCAGTCCTTATTTATCACACATGTATCTCGTATTTGCTGAAACTCATCCCTGCCCTACTTCTAGCTATCTAAATAACAGCACATTAGTATGGTTACGGTGGCCATTTTATTCCTAGGTTGAGGAGAACAGACTGCAATTAGTCACTAGACCTATTCAGGTACTGACAACCAACTGCCTGTGTGCCACATGAGCTAGGAAGGTATTACATTCAATTTATAAGGTATGTATGTAGGGAGGGTGTACCATAGCACACATGTGGAGGTCAGAGGAAAGCCTGCAGGTGCCAGTTCTAACCCAATCCATCAGGCGTGGTAGCAAGCTCTCTTAATTGTCTGGTTGTTACATTCTTGAAGAGTTGCGGACGTACACACACTAGCATAGACAACACAATGGAATAGAGAATGTACATGCCTCACAAAGCCTCAGAAATGGTTTACTGAACCCTGACCTAGATGTTAGCCTATTATAACTCAGATTAATTCAATGAGTTATTAAATGAGTAGCAATTATGTTTCTTTATTTTTAGAATTCCAATACAAAAAATCTGACAAGAATACAATCATTTAAATTCTGACACCATTTATTTATAGATATTCCAAGTGGTAACTGTCAAAGCTTATATGGCTCTAGGCTTTCATGTAATCTTGTTTAATTAGCCAAGGTCAATTAGTTAATATGTGTCAGCTTGAGTTACAGGCATGTACCATAACAACTTTGAAAAGACTTCTAAATACAATCTAATGAGTAATTATAAATTAGCACTTCCTGCAGAAAGGGACACTTAATACAAGGTATTTTGTAGCAGGCACAAAAGACTGCTGGAAGAAAAAAGTATACATACCAGACCATAAGCCATACTTCGTTCATGTTCTTGAGTTATATCTGCTACATATGCAAATACAACAGAGAATGTCACTGCAAAAACTCCAGAAACAGAGATCACTGCAAAGTACCACCTAAGAATGAAAGGCAACCAAGAAAAAATTATTAGAACAATCACCATTACTTAAAATGTTCCTTCATGTCCATTAGTTACAGTAAGAATGGCGCATTTCAGTCAAAAACTTTCTAGGACAATGCAAGAATGAACAATCTATAATCCTAGGCCCGTTACTGTGAAAGCAACAAGCTAAAAACTGATGTCTCTCACTCTTTACAACTTTCTATCCAAGTATCGTACAGAAACAAAATCCGACAACAGAGACCGACAAACAAGCCACTACATGCTTACAGTGAGCCTAAACAGAGCCGCATGCTTCCCTTCAGTTGTTTTTGGCTCTTCAATTGTTAGTGAAACAAACTCTTTAAACTGGAGAAACCTGAATGGCAGTGTCTATAAAATTAAGACAGTTACTACACAGAATAAACAAGGGGCTGGAGAGATGGCTCAGTGGGTAGGTAAGTAACTTGCTGCACAAGTAAAAGAACTGAGTGTAGACCCCAAGCACCCATGTAAAAATGGGTGTAGAGGTGAGCATCTATAACCCCAGCGCTGGAGCATGGAGACATGCAGATCCCAGGAGCTCAACAGCCAGTCAAATCTAGCTTAAAGAGCATGTTTTCTGGATTTAGGCTCTGCCTCAAAAATCACAGTGGAGAAATAATTGATACTAACAGCCCAGTAATAATACTCTCTGGCCTCCACATGAATCCAGATGGGTGAGTGTACACTTACTCACTAACACACACATTTTGAAAGACAAGCTGTATTTTACTAAAAATGACTCCAAACTAGTCAGCTAATAGAAAAAAAACCTATTGTAATGGCGACATTGTTTTCTTAAGTATTGCTCAATCATTATAAACTTTCACGTTATCATTCCACCAGAACATTACTGCTACTAAATGTTTTCAAACACACTCCTTTCCAAAATTCATTTTTAGCTCTTCCCCTAGATTCCTTTGGTAAGATTTCAATTGCATCTTTAGTATTCATCAAAGGCTTGGTTTTCAAAGCTTGACAAAAACTAATTAGAAGACTCTTTACAAATCCCCTAAATAATTCTAGATACTCACTGGAAATATACATCTACACCATGGAATAGAAAGAGCACATAAAGAATCAATGTTCAGACACACAACTATTACCCTCCTAGTTCAGAGCATTTGCTGTTCTTTTGTGTGTAAACTTGTCCTCTTTCTCAAGTGAAAAATAAAACACAAACACACACACACACACACACACACACACACACACACACACAGAACAGGGTTTCTCCATGTAACCCCACTGGTTCTGGAACTTACTCTATAAACCAGGAAGACCAAAGAGATCAGGAGATCCACCTGTCCCTGTCTCCTAAGTGCTGGGACTAAAGGTGTGTCACTTTCCTGGCTATAATCCTAATTTTTTATCACAGAGGCTAACATGTTCTTCTAACAGAAGCATACATATGCCTGAAATCTGACCAGAGATGTACATTATGTAAGTAAAAGCTGGATTTAAGAGAAGATGGCGTTGAAGGCTGTGGTGCATGTAACACAGCACTCTTTGGGGCTGGGCAGGATTTAGAGGTCAAGTACAGTTTGTAAAACAAAACAAAACATATCAAAAACCAAAAAAAAGTGGGGCTGGAGAGATGGCTCAGTGGTTTAGAGCACATAACTACTCTTCCAGAGGTCCTGAGTTCAATTCCCAGCAATGACATGGTGGCTCACAACCATCTGTAATGGGATCAGATTCCTTCTTCTGGTGTATACATAAAGTACATGAATAAATAAATTAAAAACAAAAAAGTGTGTAGCCATATTGTCCCGGTGCCATCTACGGCTGACACGACAGCTGGTGCTTCAGTATTGCTAAGACAGCTTAGGACGGAAGACTGGAGAAACGACGTCTTGTTCACTGTAACTTATATTCAAGCTCTAGACCCTTAGCCCCAAAATCTTTTTGATAGGAAAAGAAAAGCAAGTTTTGAGCAACAGATTTTTTAGCAATCATTTTGGACTTTACTAGTAAAATCCATTCCTAATTAACAGTGATGAACTGTACAAAATCCCTACTTAAGAATAGAAAGGTAACACCTTTCTCTCAAAAATACTGTTTTGAAATTTGGGCTATGTAGCCAGGCAGTGGTGGCGCACACCTTTAATCCCAGACCTTGAGAGGCAGAGGTAGAGGCAGGCGGATCTTTGTGAGTTTGAGGCCAGCCTGGTCTACCAGAGCTAGTTCCAGAACAGGCTCCAAAGCTACAGAGAAATCCTGTCTTGGAAAAAAAAAAAAAAAAAAAAAAAGAAAATTGGGCTATG
>NW_026067890.1:2273492-2320513 GCF_014885135.2 Alexandromys fortis
AGCAGCAAGAAGGATTTCCGGCCCCAAACATCAGAAAGAGCACCAATAAGTGGGGCACTGAGGAATGACAACAAACCCTACAAGTTCAAGTTAAAAAAAAAAAAATGCTGTAGATACATGAGCCAAAAAGAACCACTTTGCTATAACAAAAAAAAAAAAAAGGAACTTTACCTGTAGAATAAATAAATCATTAAACTTTCAATCAACAGTAACTTATTTCTTGCCTACACATTGTTTTAAAATTTCCAAAGGCTTTACTAGACCTGGATGGAGGTGGGTGGTCCTTGGACTTCCCACAGGGCAGGGAACCCTGATTGCTCTTTGGGCTGACGAGGGAGGGGGACTTGATTGAGGGAGGGGGAGGGAAAGGGGAGGCAGCGGTGGGGAAGAGACAGAAATCTTTAATAAATAAATAAAAAATTTCCAAAGGCTGGCTAGATCATGTATTGGCTTCTGCCTGGGTATTAAATATGAAATGCTAATGTACTTCCAATTACAGGAACTAAACCAGCAACAGAAAACTATCATGGGCTAGTTACCTATACTGTATACTAATAAGGAGACTGTATGGATGAAGGGTTTGGGATTAAATTTTTTCTTTTTCATAGCTATTCTTATTGTTTAAATTTGTATTCTTTTAAAGATTTATTTATTTACTTAATGTGTATGAGTGCTCTATCTGCATGTACAACCTTATGCCAAAGGGGCATTAGATCCCACTATAGATGGCTGTGAGCCACCACGTGGTTGCTGGGAATTGAACTTAGGATCTACTGATGGAGTAGCCAGTGCTCTTAACCACTGAGCCATCTCTCCAGCCCCTAAATTTGTATTGTTATAGGAGCACTGAAACCTCTGGAACAAGAATTCTATTATAAGACAGGAAATATAAAATGATTATACACAGCTGCCTAAGTCAATCTTATGTAAAACTGATAGTGCAAAAAGAATATAGCCCAAATTATATACTATATAGTTATAAAAACTTCTAACTAAGGGATTTGGCAACCAGTATACAAAATTATATATAAGAAAGTTATGTATGTATATATGTATATCCATGTGTACATGGGCAAACAGACAAACAACTGATCATACCTTTACTCCTTGAATTAGGCCATTCATCAGAAATGTATGCTTAGGGAAGGTTTCATGCAATACCTTAAAAGTAAAAAGCACATGTTATATTTTAGTCTTGGTAAAATTTCTACATTAATATTTTCAAACAACCCCTCCTCGGGTTTTCAAGAAAGGTTTCTCTGTGTAGTTGTCCTGGAGACACTCTGTAGACTAGGCATTGAATTAAAAGATCTACCTACCACTGCCCAGCTCAAGCAACCTTTCCTAACACAATCTAGTTTTATTTCACATGAATTTCCAGATTAGCATGGAGCTATGAAATCTTACAGCTGGAGCGACTGAGCTCTCACATGACTTGGAAGCCAATGCTTCACAGTGCTGCCTGTCTCTGTAAAAACAACGGGGAATGGCCACAAGGAGAAGAAACGCTGTTACAGTTACAGACATCTTGCAAGAACCAGAAAGCTTCCCTTTCCTTTAGTTCCTCTTCTGGTCAACAACAAGAAACCTCAGAAAACATACTCATTGTAAATACAAACAAGAAACTTATAAGACTGGAATACAGCTCCATTGTAGAGCCCTTGCCTGGCACGGACAAGGCCCTGGGTTTGACACCTGGTAGAGGGATAGAAGGAAAGATGAGGAAAAACAAGTCAAATGTGAATTAAAGAAGCTCAATGATGAGAAAAATCATGTTTGTTTGTTTGCTTGCTTTTAAATGAATATTTAAGATTTTGAATCAGCAGATCCCAACCAAGGGGCCTTATGTTTTATCACAACTTGGAGGGGAGTAGGAGGGAAGATATTCCAGTATCTAAGTCAGCAGCACTGGCTCTCCGTCACTTGTTGGGGATAATAATAATTGACTGACTTCAAAATAGCAAAGTTACAACTGGAGGTTGTAGGGCTCTTGATAATCATACATGAGGCCCTACACCAATCCTACACCAGTATGGATGGATGGATGGATGGAAGGAAGGAAGGAAGGCAATGCTAGCTTGAGGTATCTTTTTTAATGGAATTTTTTATGTGTACGTGTTTGTCACATGCTTGGGTACCTTATGGAGGGGAGAAGAGAATGTTGGGTCTCTTAAAACTGGCATTTGCAGGAGGTTTTAAACACCCAACATAGGTGCTGGGAATTAAACTAGGGACCTCTGGATGAGGAGCAACTGCTCTTAGCCACTGAGCCCTCTCTCCAGCTGAGATTATCTTTGTGTCAGTTACAGTAAAGACCCAAGGACGGAAGCATAGATTCTGCATAGTCTTCAACATGTTATATTTGAGCCCTTAAACCATGTTATCAGAACGGCACTTACCCAGCTTGTGTGAAGAACTAGTGATACAGTTAAGTAAATTAGTTGTACTTTTTAAAAGGAAAAGAATCTCAATCAAAATGTACCAAATAAGCATACTTATAACTCATTATAGTACATCACTGAGAGAACCATTCTAACTTTAAATGATAGTTTATTATAAACAAAAACCAATTATTTGAAGATGAATATAGCCTGTGTATTCAAAGTAACCATGTGAAACTCAGTATTTTATGCACAGAAGGCAAAGGCAACTGTTATTATGTACATGTAGATAAATCTGCCAAACAATATGGACTGGAAACATTTTTCAACTCCTGCATTCTCCTTCCATGGTCATTTAATTTTTCTATAAACAATCTTTGAAGCCTCCTGAGTATACAATGACCAAGCTTGTGAACATGCACAAGTAAGCCAACTGCTTCCAAGTTCTTTTCTAGTGGGCTACGACGATGACTCCATTGTTAAGAGCATTCACAGGCTGCTCTTCCAGGGGACCCAGAATGGATTTCCAGGAACCACATGGTGGCTCACAACATCTGTAAATCCACTTCGAGTAGACCTAATACCTCTACCAGCACCAGGCATGCACATGATGTACTACACACGGTTAGGCAAAACACCCATACACCCAAGATTAAGAAAAAAGACTTCTCTGAGACTCTGTAAGCTATAGACTAATTGTCTTTTCAAGACAGACTCCTCCATATCTGGGAACCTGTCTCTATTTCCTTTTCCTGCACTGGCAGGAGAAAATTAACCATCTTCCATGGTTCCAAATCTCAGAAACATAGGTAACATCCCTTTTAGTCTTTGTAGATCTTGAGCTCAAATGAAACTTGTCTTGGGCAAACAGAGTTACTCAACTTACCTCAAAATAATTATGTTGAGTAATATGGGCCCTAAATTTCACCTTCCCTAAACCTATCAGTGTAAAGATCTTTCTCCTCTACCCAACAGTGGTGATTAAGCCTCTACATGGGCATATCCAATGACAGGCCCATTCACACACCTGAGCCACCACCCAACTAAGGGCTATGTAAAGGTTGGAAGAGGTAGCTAAAGCAGTAAGTATAGGTCACTTCTGCAGAAATGATCAGGTAGTATTATTAGTTAACCATGGAAAGAAAAACAGGCCGTCTGCTCTAGAAACAGTGATGTGCACATTAAAGATCACTTACCACTAATGTGGGTGCTGTCAGCAGTCCCCAAGCGAAAAACTCCAAAAAGATGACAATAACCGCATGATAAACACTAGGGGATCCTATTCCTTGAGGCTGTAGAAAGACATTGTTTTCAAATGTTAAAAGAGTAACGGTGAACTTCTGAATAACTCATGGTGACGATAGTCAACACTAAGAACATACAGCACGCACTACTTAACAATGGGAATAGTTAGTCTAAACTGCTGTTTGGACTCTTCAAACAACTTGAATATTTCAGATGAAATTTGCACACAAACCAACATGTGCCACTTCTGAGGCTTTCAAACACATTTAACAGCCATGTACAAAAGTTGAGGAGTTTAGATTTTTGTACATGCTGAAATGCTGCATTGCTCTTGATATTGTCACAAGGCATCATCATTAAAACAATACATGTATCTCCTAAACCTACAGAATTTAAGGTCCTATACCCTCATCCCAAGCAAGAAATCAGAAGAACCTGAAATTTCAGGGAGGGGTGTTGAAGGACCATGGCTAGGAACCACTTTATGTAAGATCTCAATTGTTCAGCAAACATCAGCATATAGTCTATGCAGGAGTTCTAAGATTATAAAAGCACAATACTCCCAGTTCTCAAAGTTCACAGCCTAGAAAAGACAAATATAATTGCATCCATTGGCTTACGGGTAACTCAGAGAGAGATAAGCAGGGCGCTGGTTAGATACGCAGTATCCTGAAAGCTCATGAACTGCAGACTTGGTCCACCACTGGTAGTCCTACCGAGAGGAAACCAGTTCATGAAAGAGTGAGCTTCATCAGCAGCATGTTCCTCCATCGTTGAGTACATAGTCAACAGGCCATATGAGGAAGTGGGACTTGGTTGGGGAAACTAAGCCATATCCTATTGATGGGTACACTAGTCCCTTCCTGTCTCTTTGTCTCTCTCTGCTGCCTGTAAACCTAAGATGAGTTGCTTTGCTTTACCACATAAACTCAGCTATGATGCTTCACTTAATCATGTGGGCCCCAACGCAACAGAGCTACAGATTATGGCTTGTAGTCTCTGAAACTGTTATAAAAAAAAAAATCATGAAGATGTTTTCCCAGACATTTTGTCACAACAAAGACAAGCGAACACACATACAACTTAAGAAGAAACTCCAGGGGTTAACTGCACTTGTTATTCAGGGGACCTGGGTTTGACTCCCAGCACCCACCCATCTGTACTTGATGTGGGAGTGTCATATATCAATCTGTTGATTTCATTGGTTAATTAAATAAAGAAACTGCTTGCCCTGATAGGTTAAAACATAGGTGGGAGGAGTAAACAGGAGGAAGAGGAAGTGAGGTAAGACTCCTCAGACAAACTCTGCTCTGCTCCTGGAAAGACCCGACAGCTCTGCTCTCTGGAGCAGAGACGCCAGGCTGGCTCCGCTCTCCCAGGCAGCCCCGACCCAGGATGGACGTAGGCTAGAATCTTCCCGGTAAGCGCACCTTGGGGTGCTTATACACATTATTAGAAATGGGCTAGTCTAGGTGCGAGAATTAGCCTAGAAGAGGCTAGATAGAAATGGGCCAAGCAGTCTTTAAATGAATACAGTTTGTGTGTTATTTCGGGCATAAGCCAGCAGGCGGCCGGAGTGCTGGGGACGCAGCCCCGCCACCGCTCCTATTTCAACATGTACTGCAGTTCTAGGGGATCCAATGCCCTCTTCGATACCTGGTGCAGATATATATACAGTCAAAACACCCATATGCATAAAATAAAAATTAATAAAAAAAACCCAGCTGAACATTGTTGGCTCATGCCTTTACTCCCAGCACTCTGGAAGCAGAGGCAAGTGGATCTCTGTGAGTTCAAGGCCAGTCCAGTCTACAGAGCAAGTTCCAGTATGGCCCAGGCTACATAGAGAAACCCTGTCATGAAGACCCCCTCCCCCAAAAAAGTGTGTGTTTTGGGGAAACAACTCCAGAGCCCAAGTGGGCATACAATGAATGCCACAGTATATCACTTTCTTAGGTACAGAAATTAATTTTTTTTCTTTTTGTATCCTAAGGCATAGCAGAGTGATTGGTGTATAATATCTTATACCTTAATTCCTACTGACAACTGTCATGTGGTTGCTAGTTGACAAGGGGTAGCCTACACACACTCCTGGACTAAGAGTAGCTCAACTTACTGTTTTCAACTCTACAACAGAATAAAGGCAATAAACATTCAGAAGAAACAGACTTCAAATGTTGTTTTCTTTCCAGTGTTTGTGATATACAGCACAACATTCTAAAGATACTCCCTAGGCAGCTATGTAAACTCAATGGCTAACAGCTGTAAGTTCAGTAGCATGCAAGATGCTAGTAGTGCCCTACATAACACTGCTGCCAAGACCTCAACTCAGACTTGCAACTGTGTTATGATCTGCAGTGCTTTCTGCTCTCACAGAAAACTACTGCCTTAATTATAGAAAACAAAGACTCCACTAAGTGTTTAATTTGTATATTTCCTTTATACACTTATGTATCAGAGTGTATAAATTCCTCAGGAGAAAAGAGGTCTCAAGTAAAAAAGGTTTATTAAGGGAGACCCATTTATTGCACCCCTTTTTAATTAGTGGGGAAGGTGTGGCTATTCCATCAAGTTAAGCAGCAATATTATAGGAATGCCTACAAACTGAACTCATTAAGAAGGTAAAACTAAAACTTATAAACCGCCAACTAGATCCAAGCGGTCATCAATAGGATGGAGCCTAACTTCAGGACTTGTCTTAGTGTCACAATGCTTCACTCATTATTTTAACATTTCACAAGCTGGATGGTGGCGGCGCACGTCTTTAATCCCAGCACTCAGAAGGCAGAGGCAGGAGGATCTGTGTAAGTTCGAGGCCAGCCTGGTCTACAAGAGCTAGTTCCAGGACAGGCTCCAAAAATGCTACAGAGAAACCCTGACTCAAAAAAAAAAAAAAAAAAATTCACATAGGGGAATTCCTAACTGCTTCTATACCTTGAAAAAGTCATGCCACTATGAAAGACAAGAAACAACATCTGCTTTCAAAAGACAACCGATTTTGGGGATCTCGATGCACCCTCGCTAAAAGCAGCAACTCTTTAGTTTGGAAGGCTAAGCATCAACTTCAGAGGCCTGCACATGCTGGACAAGTAAGTGTTCCACAACCAAGCTAGACCTCCAGTCCTTAAGTCTTAATTTTTTACTCACACTTTCAACTTGAAACCACGCTAATGACAATTTGTGCTTTTTAAATAACTGAAAAATTTTAAATCATACTTGTCAGAACACTACTTCAAAAGAAGCTATCTGTTTTATTCAAACCTCAAGCTTTTGGCAGCCACAAACAAGTTACACTACAATAACCTGCAACTTTTGGCAGATACCATGATTATATTAGTCAGCAGTACTCCTAATAATATTTGTTTGAACAAAATACATAATCTTAGAAAAGTGCTTGCTAATTTATCCACATACGCTCATCTAAAGCAAATGCTGAAAGATAAGCTATAGAGGTGCTGCCTGCCACACACCTACCAAAGACAGTGCAGCTGGTACTCCATAGCCAGAGATTCAGTCAACTGCACATGTAAACTAATGTCCAACTAAACATGAATGGGTACTTTGCCATCACTCCCTAAGAAATATACCAGCCATCACTTAACAGTGACACTGCACTAGATACCACAAGTAATCTGGAGACCAAGGAAGTGTACAGGAAGCTGCTTATCTACTATGTTATACAAATAGTAAGCTGCTTTACTTAAATGGATTGAGAATTAACATTTTCTGGCATGAGAGGGGAGTCTTGAAACCAATCCTGATGATAGGGAGGCAAAAGGAAATAAACATTTTTAGAGCTGTTTAACAGATATGTGGGCCTATAAAGATCCTCTGTCCTCAGGCAATAGCTTGAGGCCATTGTTGTCTGTGGAGTAGAAAGCACTGGGGACTGGGTCTAGACACTGACTATTCTCATTAAAAGCAGAAAGAAAAGGTTGGGTGGCAGTCATCCTCCACAGTAGAAGGTAGAAGAAGTAAGAGGAAGATATCTGGAGCTCTGCTTCTCTGAGCACACTACATTTTGCAAACAATATAGCAACTACTTTTTAGGTATTTCCAACAAAGCAATTCCCATGAGACAGCAACACACAAAGGCTAACATTGCCTCCAACTCCAAGAGATCCAACACTGGCCTCCATGGGCAATAAACACATATGGTACACAGACACATGCAAGCAAACACTCATACACATTATTATTATTTTTTGTTCTAGTTTTGTTTTTTGAGATAGGGTTTCTCCCTGGAACTGCTCTAACTGTCCTAGAACTTGCTTTGTAGGCCAGGTTGGTCTTAAACTCACAGAGATCTCTTGTAGAACCATGAGGGCTAGAACTAAAAGTATCCACCTTAAATTTTTAAAAATAAATCTCTAAAGTAGTCTGGCACAGTGGTACACCTCTAGAATCCCTGCATCTGATACAAACAAAAGGATTGGGAGTTTAAACTATCCACACCTGCATAGTGAAGTCCCTGGTGATGGATGGAGATAGAGACAGAGACCCACACTGGAGCACTGGACTGAGCTCCCAAGGTCCCAATGAGGAGCAGATGGAGGGAGAACACGAGCAAGGATGTCAGGACCACGGGGGTGCACCCACCCACTGAGACAGTGGGGGCTGATCTATTGGGAGCTCACCAAGGCCAGCTGGACTGTGACTGAAAAAGCATGGGATAAAACCGGACTCTCTGATCATGGCGAACAATGAGGACTGATGAGAAGCCAAGGTCAATGGCAAGGGGTTTTGATCCTACTTCATGTTCCGGCTTGGTGGGAGCCTAGCCAGTTTGGATGTTCACCTTCCTAGACATGGACGGAGGGGGGAGGACCTTGGACTTTCCACAGGGCAGGGAACCATGACTGCGCTTTGGATTAGAGAGGGAGGGGGAGAGGAGTGGGGGGAGGGAAAGAAGAGTGGGGGGGAGGAAGAGTAGGGGGAGGGGGAGGGAAATGGGAGGCTGGGAGGAGGCGGAAACTTTTTTTTTTCTTATTCTCAATTAAAAAAAAAAAGAAATTCACCGGGATGTGTAGTTACAACTGGGGAAGCATTTGAATGGCTACCTTAATCTTGCTGTGTAATGATTTCATTTGTGGATTCACTACAATGAAGTGATTTTAGTTAATACAAAGAACTATCTAATTTATCATTGGTCTAATCCCATGTTTTTAATCCCTGTACTTAAAAAAGACCAATGAAGATCTTAGGCAAAAAAAAAAAAAAAAAAAAGTGAACTTGGGCTGGAGGGATGGGTCAGTGGTTCAGAGCATTTGCTTCCCTTCCAGAGGACTGGGTTATATTCCCAGAACCCACACAATGGCTCACAACTGTTTGTAACTCCAACTCCAGTTCCAGGGAATCCAATGTCCTTTATGACCTCTTGGGCACCAGAACACATAGCTTACAGACATACATGCAAGCATACAGACATACACACACAGTAAACATAAGTCTAAATAAATAATGTGTACTTTAAAAATCTAACAAAAATTAAATTTTAATAAAATATATAATTCACGTGAATAACTGTAGCTCACATCCTTTTACAGGAGTGTTAATTTACATCACAGAAGATAACAATAGCAGGATGCATTCTGAACTGTCACAAGTTAATTTTAATCCAATCATCTTTCCTTTCCTGTGTCTTTGAGATGAGGTTCCACACAGCTCAAACTAATCCTCTGCTTCACAAACCTCTTGCCTCACCCTCAACAATGCACTGATTTTAGATGAATGCCACCATTCTCAGTTTTATTTCTTAATCTTAGAAACTTTAATATGGTCACCATGTCTTTATATGCAACAAAACTCAGAGCTAAGAGTTTTACTGCTATGTACAGACCCTTCAAAAGCAAATTCACCTATTCTGTCATTACTTTCACTGGCGAAATGGTAGTCAATAGATACACAGACATAATTTTTTGTATGTTTGTTTTTGTTTTTTCGAGGCAGGGTTTCTCTGTGTAATAGCCCTGGATGCCCTGGAACTAGCTCTGTAGACCAGGCTGGCCTTGAACTCATAGAGTTCTTCCAGCTTGTCTCCTGTGCTGGAGTTAAAGGCGTGCGCCACCATCACCTGGCTCACAGGCATAATTTAACATTTAGTAACTTACTCTATAGTTACTCATGCTGTTCTTATGCCTACTCTTAACTCTGAATACTAAATAGGGAAAAACTCAAAAGTTTTTCTACTAAAACCAGAAACAAGGGTGTCTACTTCCTTCGCATCTTCAATACAGTGCTTAAAGCCTTAGCTAGAGTAGAAAGATAAACAAAAGGGAAACAAAAAGGAAAGGAAAAAGTCAAATATTCCTAATTGCAAACCATATAATTCTTTAAAATGAGGTAAAACTCTCAGTGCTGATAAACATTTTCATTAACATACAAAATTTAGTAACTTTCCTATTTATTTATTCCATTTATTCATTTATTTATTTTTGGTTTTGAGACAAGGTTTCTCTGTAGCTTTGTGGTCTGTAGATCAGGCTGGCCTTGAAGTCACAGAGATCCACCTGCCTCTGCCTCCCGAGTGCTAGGATTAAAGATGTGTGCCACCACTGCCTGGTTAATCTTCCTATTTATAAATAATGTTCTGAGAAAAAAAAAAAAAACAGGAAAACAATCCCATTTACTGTTGTCTCAAAATAAATATACAGGGGCTGGAGAGATGAATCAGCAAGTAAGATCTAGTTGCTCTTGCAGCGGATCCAGGTTTAATTCCCAGCACCCACACAGCAGCTCACAACCATCTGGACTCCAATCTCAGGAGATTCGATGCTGTCTTCTGGCCCCTGAGAACACCAGGCAGGAATGTGGTACACATACATGCAGGTAATGCACCTGTACACGTAAAATAAATGCCTTGGAGTAAATATAACTACATAAGTAAAAGAAAACTATATATGAAAACATTGAAGAAAATAATCTAAGTGGACACTAGAAAATAGAATGACATTTCATGTCCACTGATTATAAGAATTAATATTGTGAAAATGAACATCCTATTAAAAAAACCATCTACAGATTCAATGCAATCCCCATTAAAATTCCAATGCCATTCCTCAAACGATGCTAAGGCATACCTGATCTCACACTATATGACAGAGATAGTTAACAAGAAACAGGATGGTATTGGCACAAAATAGGCATATAGTTAAACAGAAATGAAAGGAGAGGCCAGAAATAAACCTACACAGTGACAGCCACCTAACTTTCTGACAGAGGCATAAAAATGTATCAGAGAAAGGGGAGTCTCTTTTAACAGATGGTGTTAAATTTCCAAATCTACAAGAATGAAACTAGGTCCCTAGATCTCACCTTGCACAAAAATCAATTCAAAAAGACCTGACTGAACCCGCTAGGGGAAAGCACTTTAACACAAACGTGCAGACAAGGATTTTCTAAAACGGACATCAATAGCACAGGGAAAAACTGTCAAGAATTGGCAAATGGGATTATATTAAATCAAGATGCTTCTATAAAGCAAGGGATAGAATCACCAGGGTGGACAGAGCCTAGAGAATGGGAGGAAATTCTTGCTAACTATACATCTGACACATTAAATAACAAGTAGAATACACAAAAAATTAAAAAACCTAAATAGTGTACCAGGAGGTGGTGGCACATGTCTTTAATCCCAGCACTAGGGAGGCAGAGGCAAAGGCAGGCAGTTATCTATGAGTTCAAGGCCAGCCTGGTCTATAGAAGCTAGTTTCAGGACAGGCTCCAAAGCTACAGAGAAACGCTGTCTCAAAAAACCAAAAGAAGAAAAAGAAGAAATAACCTAACTAGTAAATCTGCTGTGGGATATTCAAACACCACGTGAATATATATTCTGTGATTAGTGTAATAAAGACCTGAATGGCCAATAGCTAGGTAGGAGCGGATAGGCAAAATTTCCGGGAAAAGAGAGAACTCTGGGAAAAGAGAGGCAGGGAGATGCCAGTGAGACAAGAAGAGGAATTAGGAGATGCAAAAAGGAAGAGAGGTAATGCCATGTGGCAGAATGTAGATTACAATAAATGAGTTGAGTTATAAGAGCTAGTTGAGACAAACCTAAGCTAAAGGCCAACCTTTCATACTTAATAAGTCTCAGTATTGTTATTTGAGAACTAGCAATCCAAAAAAATAGTTCAGCAATGAAATCAGTATCAAAAGATGACATTCAATAAACAGAAGAAAAAATGCTAAATCTCACGAATCATCAGAGAATGCAAATTTAAACTACATTGAAATTCCATCTCTCATCAATAAAATTGACACTCAGTAAGGGGTTAAAAAAACTAAAAAATAAAAACAAAAACAAAACAAACGCTAGATACGATGCCATCAAAAAAAGAATCCTTATACACGGCTGGTGGGAATGTAAGGTACTCCAATCATTATGGTCATTAGTATGGAGGTTTCTCAAAACACTAAACAGATCTGCCACAAGACCAGGTCTACCACTCCTTGTTACTACTCAGAGGAGTTCAAATCAGCACATCACAGATATCTGCAGATCAGTGCTTACTGCAACATTGTTGACATTCGTTAAGTTATGGAGCCTAGCTATTCCTTAGCAGAGGAGTGGATAAAGAAAACATAATATATATGTGCAATGTAATTATTTCAGATCAAGGGGATACAAATTGGAAAAGAAGTCAAACTCTCACTGTTTGCTGATGATATGATTGTTTACATAAGTGATCCCAAAAATTCTACCAAGGAACTTCTACAACTCATAAACACTTTCAGCAATGTAGTAGGATACAAGATTAACTCAAAAAAAAAAAAAAATCGGTAGCCGTCCTGTACACAGATGATGAAAGGACTGGGGAAGAAATCAAAGAAACATCACCCTTCACAATAGCCACAAATAGCATAAAATATCTCGGAGTAACTCTAACCAAACAAAAGGAAGACTTGTATGACAAGTCTTTGAAGAAAGAAATTGAAGAAGACACCAGAAAGTGGAAAGATCTCCCATGCTCTTGGGTTGGCAGAATTAACATAGTAAAAATAGCAATCTTACCAAAAACAATCTACAGATTCAACGCAATGCCCAGCAAAATTCTTCAAAGACCTTGAAAGAACAATACTCAACTTCGTATGGAAAAGCAAAAAACCCAGCATAGTCAAAACAATCCTGTACAATAAATGAACTTCTGGAGGCATCATAATCCCTGACTTCAAACTCTACTACAGAGCTACAGTACTGAAAACAGCCTGGTATTGGCATAAGAACAGACAGGAGGACCAATGGAACCGAATAGAAGACCCAGATATCAATCCACACATCTTCGAACACCTGATCTTTGATAAAGAAGCAAAAATATCAAATGGAAAAAGAAAGCATGTTTAACAAATGGTGCTGGCATAACTGGATATCAACATATAGAAGAATGAAAATAGAACGATATCTATCACCATGCACAAAACTCAAGTCCAAATGGATCAAAGACCTCAACATAAAGCCAACCACACTGAACCTCATAGAAGAGAAAGTGGGAAGTACACTTGAACACACTGGCACAGGGAACCACTTCCTAAATATAACCCCAGCAGCACAGACACTGAGAGAAACAATTAATAAATGGGACCTCCTGAAACTGAAAAGCTTCTGTAAAGCAAAGGACATGGTCAACAATACAAAACGATAGCCTACAGAATGGGAAAAGATCTTCACTAATCCCACATCAGACAGAGGTCTGATCTCCAAAATATACAAAGAACTCAAGAAACTGGTCATCAAAAGAACACATAAACCAATAAAAAAAAAAAAAATGGAGCACAGACCTAAACAGAGAACTCTCAACAAAGGAATCTAAAATGGCTAAAAGATACTTAAGGAAATGTTCAACATCCTTAGTCATCAGAGAAATGCAAGTCAAAACAACTCTGTGATTCTATCTTAAAACTGAAAGAATGGCCAAAATCAAAAACACTGATGACAACTTATGCTGGAGAAGTTGTGGGGAAAAGGAAACACTTCTGCATTGCTGGTGAAGAGCAAGCTGGTACAGCAGCTTTAGAAATCAGTATGGCGATTTCTCAGAAAATTAGGAAACAACCTTCCTCAAGACCCAGTAATACCACTTTTGGGTATATATCCAAAGGATGCTCAATCGTGCCACAAGGACATGTGCTCAACTATGTTCATAGCGGCTTTGTCATAGCCAGAACCTGTAAACAACCTAAATGCCCCTCAACTGAAGAATGGATAAGGAAAATGTGGTACATTTACACAACAGAGTACTACAAAGCAGAAAAAAATAACGACAGCTTGAATTTTGCAGGAAAATGGATGAAACTAGAAAACATTATTTTGAGTGAGGTAACCCAGACACAGAAAAACAATTATCATATATACTCACAGGTGTTTTTTAAATGTATTTCTTTATTAATTAATTAAAGATTTCTGTCTCTTCCCCACCGCCTCCTCCCCTTTCTCTCCCCCTCCCCCAGTCAAGTCCCCCTTCCTCGGCAGCCCAAAGAGCAATCAGGGTTCCCTGCCCTGTGGGAAGTCTAAGGACCACCCACCTCCATCCAGGTCTAGTAAGGTGAGCATCCAAACTGCCTAGGCTCCCACAAAACCAATAGGTACAGCAGGATCAAAAACCCATTGCCATTGTTCTTGGGGTCTCAGTAGTCCTCACTGTCCGCTATGTTCAGCTCAGTGAGACCGGTTTTAACCCAGGCTTTTTCAGCCCCAGGCCAGCTGGCCTTGGTGAGTTCCCGATAGGACATCCCCATTGTCTCAGTGTGTGGGTTCACAGGTGGTTTTTAAACATAAAGTAAAGAAAGCCATCCTATAAACCACAATCCCAGAGAACTTAGACAACAATGAGGAAACTAAGAGAGATTTACATAGATCTAATCTACACGGGAAGTAGAAAGTAGAAGAAGACAAAATCTCCTGAGTAAATTGGGAACATGGGGACCTTGGGGGAGGATTGAAGTACAGAGGGGAGAGGCAGGGAGGGGAGCAGAGAAAAATGTAGAGCTCAATAAATAACAATAAAAGAAAATCCCAAAAAAACAAAAACCAGAGATAGATGATGATGGCGCACGTCTTTAATCCTGGGAAGCATAAGCAGGTGAATCTCTGTGAGTTGGAGGCCAGCCTGGTCTATAGAGATACTCTGAGGACAGTTAGGGCTGTTACACAGAGAAACCCTGTCCCAAAACAAAACAAAACAAAACAAAACAGAGGTGGGAAGAGTGGGGAGTTAGCTGCACCAACATGGCAGCTAACTACCAATAACAACTCCAGTTCCAAGGGATGCGATGGCTGCTTCTGACCTCCAGTCACCCCGCTCACATGGTGAGACACATGCAGGCCAAACATCCACATGCCAAATAACAATAAACCTCAATGTCCACAATGGTAGTCTAACTTACATGTAAAGGCAGAAAAGCAATGCTATCTTAAAGCAAACCACTCACATGGACGAGGAAGAATCAACCTACCCATAGATAGATAGATAGATAGATAGATAGATAGATAGATAGACAGACAGACAGACAGAGAGAGAGAGAGAGAGAGAGAGAGAGAGAGAGAGATATCCAGCCAGCCATCGACCCACATACTAGAGGCCCAGTGGGATTCAATGGGGAAAGCAAAGCTCTTATTGTGGAGACAGTAACAGGTTTTTGTTGTTGTTGTTGTTTGTTTTTTTATTTTTCAAGACAGGGTTTCTCTACAGCTTTGGAGCCTGTCCTGAAACTAGCTCTTGGAGACCACGCTGGCCTTGAATTCATAGATATCTGCCTGCCTTTGCCTCTGCCTCCCGAGTGCTGAGATTAAGGCGTGTGCCACCACTGCCCAGCTGACAGTACCAGTTCTTAAGAATGGAATTTGTGTATTAAGGAACCTAGGCATTTGCTCTATCTTCATAAATAGCAAGATTTAAACAACCAAACAAGATCCGCCTCTTGCCAGTACCGGTAGCACAGGCCTGTAATCCCAGCACCTGGAAGGCAGAAGCAGGATGGTAGGTTTGAACCATCCTGAGCTACATGGATCTCTTCTAACCAAAGAGTATGGGATGAGTATGCTGCAGGGCTGACCCAGCTCACTACAAAACAAAAAACACACTGACAGAGCACACCAAAACAAAATCCTCGAAAGAGGCAATAATAGTACAATTAAGGTGTATCCCTTAATGTTTCATTCTTGTCTTTTTGCAAAGAATACTGATCTTAAATGTCATCTGGCTTTATAAAATGCACTTTGTTAAAATTTTGTCTTTCGCCAGACATTGGTGGCGCAGGCCTTTAATACCAGTGCTCAGGCAGAGGCAGGTGGATCTCCGTTAGTTCGAGGCCAGCCTGGTCTACATACAGAACAGAGTTCCAGGACAGCCAAGGTTACACAAAAAAAATCCTATCTCGAAAATCAAAAAAAGAAACAATGCCACCCAACAAAAAATGTCTTTCTACAGCAGACAATATCCTTACAATATAGCTCCTACCAACTTGGTCAGAACAGCTAATTTGAACTCATGAGATTAAAGTAATATTTTAATCAGGTGCAGTAACAAGGATCTGGAAAACATCGAATTTTCTTTTTTTCAATAAATGTCAAAGCTATGACAACTAATAAGTCTGACAGTTAACCGAACATATTCTGAAATCGTTCCATATGTCCCAAGCTCTAAATTTTGGCAGCTGGACTAGGCCATGATCTGAAATGTCAAAAGAAAGTTGTCATTTAATTCAAGCTGAATTCGGCAAATCCTCGGTGGTGGCCTACTTACATATTTAGTGCTTTGCTAGCACTGACCGAGGCTCCATTAAATTACAAACAAATGGAATGAAAGAAACCATGTCTGCAACTTCACGGGAAAGAGACACATCTCATTTTCCCATTCTACTTCCGAACGTGATACCAAAGGATCCAGCAAAGAGCAGAGGGTAACAGCAAGGAAATCTCAGCACAACAGAAGTGTAGGCTCGTTTGTCAGTTACAAATCCTATATCCTCTTCTGGTAACCCACTGCACACTGCGTAAAGTTTACCAAGAATTAAGGATCAGCTAAAAAGGTACAGTTTTTAGCCCCAGCCCGCCTGCCTTTCAAAGAGTCTTTCCCTGATCCTCCCGTCAGGACAAATTAAAGACTGTTATTTTGAGGCACAAGGTGATGACTTCTCTAAAGGAGAGTGTAGGCCCCAGGTAGTCAGGTCAGGCTCCCGACGCCGGGAGGGGAAGCGAGCCCAGCCCCCGACCAGGTCCCCGAGCCCAGGAGTTTCGAGCCGCCGCTCCGGCTCCGGCGACCACGACGGGACAACGCACGTACCCTGACCCAGCGGGCGGCGGCGGCCACCCGCCACAGCATATGGAGCTCAGGGCTGCCCGGCCTCCCCGCGCGCCGCGCTGGGCCTGGCGGAGCTGCCGAGGGGTCGACGCCTCCTCCCCGCGGCCGGGTGCACGTGGGCCGAGGCCGCAGGCCCCCGAGACGCCGCGACCGGCCGCGGAGACCGTGGGTCGAGCTGGGTGCTCCCCGGGCCGGCGAACGCGGAAGCTGGGCCCGCGCCGGGGCCGCCCTGCGGCGCGGAACCGACACTCACCGTGCCTCCGTCCTTAATGATGATCTTCTTGGCCAGCATGATACTGCGGTTCGCGGCCCGTTTCTTTTTCTTCCCCTGGGTCATTTTACCATCCTCGACTCCCGGCGCTGCAGCAGCCACTCAGGGGGCGGGAGGCCCCAGCGGCGAGTGCTGTCCCGCCACTACTGCCGGGCCGAGCCGCTCCGGGCGCACGCCGCCATCTTGAGGGCCCGGCCTGCCTCCGGCGGCGCGTCACATCGTGCGATGGGCTGAGTCGCCCGCCCCGCCCCCGTGACGCAGCCCCGCCCCCGCACGCGGCCACGCCCCTCAAAGCTGCACTAACGGAGGGCAGGGAGGTGTCCTGGGGCCGGGTGGGGCCAGGTCCCTGGACTAGCTGGCTGGTTCCTTCTTTCTAAGGTGCTGAGCAGCGGGTATGATAACTGTTTCTCCTTCGCAGATGAAAGAACTCAAGTTTCAAAAGTTATTACCTGCTCAAATCTGACAAAGAGTTTCTCAGAACCTCTAAATAGGCGTCCCAAACTATGCGCATCCGCGTCAACTGCTTCCCCACAGAAACAGAACTGAAGGCAACAGAAATAGCTTTACAGGAATGGTTGGTAGTACGTAGAGGGTTGTTTTGTATTTTGTTTTGTTGTTTGGATTAGCTATTGATTTGATGCTCAGCTTGGACGTGCTGGCTTACACACACACACACACACACACACACACACACACACACAGTCCCAGGACAATTGCCCCTTCACCCGCCCCACCAATCTAAACAAGGTAATGTCACACTTTTAAGGCTTTTGTTTATAGAAATCAGTTTGACTAGAAGACTATTAGAAACAGCATGGATATAAATTGAATATGAAATAGAAAGTAAGCCAGCGCCTTTAATCCCAGCACTGGGGTGGCAGAGGCAGGTGGATCTGAGTTCGAGGCCAACCTAGTATAGAGGACAAGTTCCAGGACAGGCTCCAAAACAACACAAAGAAACCCTGTCTCGAAAAACAAAACAAAACAAACAAACAAAAAATAAAGTACTACCACAGTGCTAACTTTGGTAGGAGGGGGAGGCAGGGGTTTATGTAGACCAGGTTGGCCTCCTACTCAGATATTCTCCTGACTGCCTCCTATGCTGTGATTAAAGGCATGTGCTACCATGCCTGGCAAAATTTTGATTTTAGCAATTGTTTTGAAGAGCTTTTCCTTAAGTGTTAGCTAGTGAACGAGCACAACGCAAGCTATCCACCCTCCAACTGTTCCATGAAGGGAAGCTGGTGTCAAAGCAAACGGGCGAACAGTGCACCTGGATGTGGTGGCTCTAAGATAGTTCACAGACAAAAGAGCCCTCCCTGGAAGAAGTGGATTAGGCTCCCTCTCCTGCTGTGTGGCCTGGTTGGTGATGCCCTTGTTTTAACAGAGTGAAGCAGACTTCAGAGGTGAAGTGACTTCAGAGGCTAGGTCATAAAAGGTTTTGGTAGGGTTTTCATTCACTCCAAGTCAGGGAGTCACTTGGTAATGCCATGAGACTACAAGTGCTATTGAGGTGCAGTTGTCGAGGAGCTGAAAACCCCTATGATCATTTTGGCAGTAAATCCTCTAGCCCTGGTCAAGCCTTGAGCTTACTGCAGACAGCCTGACTACAATTCTGAGACCTTCACCTAGGACCATCCAGCTTAGTCACAGTACTGGACTAGGGATGCAGTTCTTGTGGAGTCCCTACCCTCAGCACAGGGCTGAGGATTCTATCCCCAATGATGGATAAACCCAGAATGGAAGTGCATGCCTGAACCCTGGTGAAAGCAGCAGAATTAGAAATTCAAGGGCAAATCTGAGACCAGCCTGGGATACATGAGACCCTGTCTTTAAAATGAGTGAGGGGGTAGATGTTTCAGGTCACCAAACTCTGGGGCTGTTTGTTTTGTTTCCGTGGCTGTAAGGAACTAATAGGCAAGGTAAAGGAGAAAGTATAGGGTCCAAGTGAATGTGTGCGTTACTGCAGCTTCTCTGAAAATTTCAAAATAAAAAGAGTAAATTTGATTGGATTCCTTTATTCCTTCTATTTCCCTGCTGACAAGAAATGGAAACCAAACGAATGTCATGCGTGAGACAGGAAACATCTTGACCTGATAAGTAAGAATTTATTATACTTACTTTAAAAATAAAATTCATACATAGAAACTTTTGAGTCTTAACTGGAAGCTGTTGAGAGTGAGACAGACTTCCTAAGTAATTCCAGGATCTTACTTTGGATAGGCGTGAAGGGCTGGGATTATTATTGTAAACTAGGTGTTGTTGTACACACCTGGGATCCTGGCGATTGTGATGGAGAGACAGATCGGTCCTGAGTTCAAGGCTGACCAATGTAACAAGGTAAAGCTAGCCATGGGCTACATGAGAGCCAGTCCAAAAAAAAAAATTATTGTAATTTACTCCAACTTTCATAACCTCTAAAAATCATACTTCAGCTATACTAAAGCTACTGGCCAGCTATTCAAAGCCATTTGAGTATCTACAACAGTGTCCATCAGCTTTTCTTAGACTAGGGTTGAAGTATGTCTGTATGTTCCCAATACATAAAAATAATACAACTAGGGCAGTGGTGGTGCACACCTTGAATCCCAGCGCTCAGGAAGCAGAGGCAGGCAGATCTCTGAGTTCAAGGCCAGGTCTACAGAACAAGTTCCAGGACAGCTTGAGCTGTTACACAGAGAAACCCTGTCTCAGAAAAAAGAAATGCCACAACTAAAAAGACTAGAATGGGGGTGGAGGTGGGGGGGTGCATGTGGAAGTGTTCACTGAATGGAAGCACACAGACAATTTGGTGAGAGTCAATGTGAACAAATCAAGTTTAGACCAGCAACAACAAAAGGAGCTCTGAAAGCAAAAGAAAGCACAGTGGGTGTTGAGGTGATCACTGAGAATGGAAAAACCTCTGAAAAGCTTTACAGAAACGGAGAACACGGTTGTGTAGGAAAAGACCACAGTAAATATAGTGACACACATATGTTCGTCTTTCAGAAACAGAACTATAAGCTGGGAGAAATTATTCCCCACAGAAGGTGCTGGGGAATGGAGTTGGACTGGCATGAGAGCTCAGCAGACTCCTCTGTGAACTATGATTTCTTTGCCTCACATATTTTAAGCCTTTAAATCAGGTTAAATGGTTTGCATATTCAATAATAAAGGATTAAATTTACGAAACTGGATACAAAACTAGTGAACCTATTCTTATCACACTATTAACCTGCAGAGAAGACCTGACTTCCATTAACTCCTCCCCACCCCCACACGGTCTCATTGTAGACCTGGCTGGTTAGAACTAGTTCTAGGTCACACCAGAACTCACAAAGATCCTCCTGCCTCTGAATCCTGAGATTAAAAGTGTGTGTTACCATGCCTGACCTTAACATTTACTTTTAAATACATCCTTTGAATATATATCTTTAGTTGACAGTGTTAGGATTCAGGCATTATGCTGGCCTGCCTGTCATCTGGCAGGATGTACCCTGCCTGTATCCTGGCCAACCCAGGGTCCTAGTTTGTACGCAGGTGCAAAGGTTCCTTTAAGAGACAAGCTTCACCCACTCCTGGTGTCCGGTATCCACCCCTTCCTCTGAAGGGGCAGGCAGGACTTTTCCTGCTTCTCTTCTCTTCCTTTCTACCATTGTCTCTACAGAGGCAGCTTTCTGTCTGTCTGTCTGTCTTTCTCATTCTCTCTTCCCTTCCCATTTTCTTTATTTCAATAAACTCCACACTCAAACTCTGTATGACATGTTTGTCTGTCTCTCACCCACATGGTCCTCACCCACCATGGGGCCTGCCAAGGTCATTTTACAACAGACAGGCTACATTCTAATAATCAAAGTGCAAATACACTTTGAACTTCACAGAGAATGTTTGTCATTGGAATACTGGTTTTGTAGCATTTAAACTCATAACAAGCCATGAATATGTTAATATTAAGAGCCAAATTGTTTCATTTTAAGAGGATCGTCAGATATAACTAAAAACAATGATTTAGCTGGGCGGTGGTGGAGCACACTTTTAATTTCAGCACTTGGAAGGGAGAGGCAGGTGGATCTCAGTGAGTTTGAGGCCAGCCAGGACTGTTACACTGAGAAACCCTGTCTCAGAAAAAAAGGAAAATATGATACTAAATTTTAATGCCTGTAATTCCAGCATTCAGGAGGCAGATGAAGAAGGAACACAAGTTTAAGGCCTACCTTAGCTGAACAGGAGAGTTCCAGGCTACACTGTGTCTTTTCTAAAAATAAAAGCAAAGAAACCCACCCATAAATTCAGCTGAAAACACTGATTGTAATGCATAGTCTTAAAAAGATGAATTGGCCAGGTGGTGGTGGCACATGCCTTTAATCCCAACACTAAGGAGGCAGAGGCAGGCACATCAGAATTAAAGGCCAGCCTGGTCTACAAAGCAAGTTCCAAACAGCCAAGACTGTTACATAGAGAAACCCTGTCTATAAAAAACAAAAATAAACAAATAAAAATTTAAAAAATAAATTTAAAAAACAATAAAAAGATGAACTGTAGCTGAACATTGTGGGCTATGACTTTTGATCCCAGAACTCAGATACAGAGGTAGGTGGATCTCTGTGATTTCCAAGCCAACCTGGTCTACATAGCAAGTTCTAGTATAGCCAGGACTACATAAAGAGACCCTGTCTTTAAAGAAACAAAAAAGTAAAATATTCTTGCCTAAGTACATTAACCCAGAGCTAGTTTAGCCTATGACCTGGCTTCAAGCTAAATAATAATAATAATAATAATAATAATAATAATAATAATAATAATAAAATAAGAAAGAAACCAAGTCAAGCAAAGGACATCCACACAGGAAGTATGAGAGTCTGTGAGTCTCCAAAAGTCCTGTCCTGGGGAAGGAGTAGACACTGGGGAACAGTGCTTTAGACTAAATAGCAAATACAAACTTTAACTGTATCCTTCAAAGCCAAAATCCGTAAAAAGCCATTTTTAAGGCATCTGGAACCATTGTGGTCTGAACTTGGTAAACTCTGAGTTGAGTTTCCTTAAGTGTGACGAAGGAACTGAGGAGCAAGGAGAAGGCTATTTCGGGGGGATACACACAGAAACACTTAGGGGTCATGTCCTGGCCGAGGCCAAGTTCTGAAAGCTGTTAGTAGTTACATTTGGGCGATATGTTAATCTTTCAACTTTTATGTCTGTTTCAAAATGAAAAGTTAGTTAAAACTTAATTTAAAAAGATGGGACTAGAGACCTGGCTCAGTGGTTAAGGGTACTTAGTTATTCCTGAGAAGACCCGAGTTTGGGTCCTCGCAGCCACATCTGGTAGCCACCAGTAATCCGAACTTCATGGCATCTGACACTCTTCTGGCCTCCACTGGTACCCACCCTCACATACAGTTATCCATACACAGACATGTGCTCATATGCAGAATTAAAACATATTAGAATTGTTTACTGGGGCAGGTGAGATGGCTCAGTTGGTAAAGGTGCTTGCTGCCAAGCCTAATGCTCTAAAGCGGATCCCAGAGCCCAAGTTTATACACACAAACTCTCCCCTCTGACTTCCACATTGGCAACCATGTCACACCCCTCCCACACACACAAAATGTTTTTAAATGTAGTTTAAGGGGACTGGAGAGATGGCTCAGCGATTAAAAGCATTGGCTGCTCTTCCAAAGGACTGGGGTTCAACTCTTAAGAACCTACCATGTTATAGCTCACAACTATCTGTATGTAAATTCAATTCCTTGGGGTACCTTGTTGGCCTCCTTAGGCACTAGGTATGAAAATGGTGCACTGATCTACATTTGGGCAAAATACACATAAAAAAGTAAAATGTAATTTAAAAAATTATTTTAAATGCTCTGTCTGGTGTGATAGGGAAGACCAGAGCCTGGAAGGCTATGGCAGCAGGGGCCATTTGAAGTTAGTCTCAGCTACATAGCTTTAAGATAACCCAGGTTAAATCATGAGACCCTATCTCAAAACTAAAATCAACAATCAAAGGAGTTCTTTAACAATACTATCTTTGTGAGTTCACTGATATAGCCCATAAATTGTTCACGTCTACACTGCACAGTCCTTCACAGCAAGATTAAAGTCACTGAAGGGACAAATGTCACATAAAACCAAATATTTAAAGCCAGGTGGTGGTGGGTCATGCCTTTAATAGCAGCACTCAGGAGGCAGAGACAAGAGGATCTCTGTGAGTTTGAGGTCACGCTGTTCTACAGAGAGAGTTCCAGGACAGGCTCCAAAGCTACAGAGAAACTATGCTTCAGAAAACCAAACACACACACACACAACCCCCAAATTTTTAAAACAAAATCAAATTTAACTGACAAGGAAAAAAGAGACAAATAACAAATAAAGAACGAAACGACTCTCAAAGATATAATTAAAAAGAAAGTGAAAAGGAAAGGAGGAAGGAAAAGAAAGAGAGGAGACGGAGGAAGATGAGACTGGGAGACGCAGGCTGACCCTCAGACTTGCTGTAGCCCACACTGACGTCAGCCTCCAGAAGGCTGGGATTACAGGCTTGCACCAACACATCTAGCTTGTGATGTGCTTCTAGCAAAAGCAGCATCCTTTTTTTAAGATTTGGGGTGGAGTCAGGGTCTCAGTACGTAGCCCTGGCTGTACTGTAACTCCCTATATGGACCAGCATGGTCTCAAACTTAAGGGAACTTACTACTTCTGTATGTCACCATGCCTTGCAAACTTTTATTTATTCCTTTATTTTTTTATTTAGTTACTTATTTGAGATAGGATCTCACTATGTAGACCAGGGTGGCCTCATACTCACAGAGATCCACCTGCCTCTGCCTCTCAAGTCCTGGGAATAAAGGCGTGTGCCACTATGCCTGGATTTTATGACTTTACATTATGTGTAGGTGTGTGTTTTCACGTGGCTACAAGAGCTGGTGGAAAAGAGAGGCCTCAGATCCCCCGGGCTTCCTAGTGTGAGTCCTCTGGAAGAGCAGTACATGCTCTTAACCACTGAGCTAGCTCTCCAGTCTCAGAAGAAATACTCTAGCACAGAAAGTAACATCTGAGTTTCAGTTACTGCTTTTCATGAGAACTTAGGAAAGATACCTTCATTTGTAAAATGCTGAGATTTTTATCCTTTCTTTGCTGTTAAAGTATTCCATGTGTGGCTACATCAGAGTAGAAGTGGGGATAAATGTGGGTGTCACAACAGAAGCGATTACACTCAGGCAGAGAAGGAAAGGTCCAGAGTAACAACTGAACCTCACTGGCAGCAAAGAAGTATTTATTTATTTATTTTTGGTTTTTCAAGACAGTTTTTTATTGTTGTTGTTGTTGTTGTTGTTTTGTTTTTGTTTTTGAAGACAGGATTTCTCTGTAGCTTTGGAGCCTGTCCTGGAACTAGGTCTTGTAGATCAGGCTGGCCTGGACCTCACAGAGACCTGCCTGCCTCTGCCTCCCAAGTGCTGGGATTAAAGGTGTGTGCCACCACTGTCCAGCAACAAAAAAGTATTTTATTTCAAAGAAAATCCTTTGGGGCTGTGATCACTATGTAGTCAGAGAAATTCTAAGTACTCTGGCTAAAACAAAGAAAAGGAAGAATTACATGTGATGATACCAAGTTACCAGGAGATGAAGATGAGCAAGTCACTTCTGAAATATAAAAATAAGAAACTAATCCACAGATTAATCAGACACAGGTAAAAAGGGAGAGCGGGGACTGGGGAAATGGTTCAGTGGTTAAGAGCACTAGCTGTTCTTCCTGTGGACCCAGGTTCAATTCTCAGCACCCATATGAGAGTCCGCAACCGCCTGTAACTCCAGTTCCAGGGGATCCGATATCCTCACACCAATGTATGTTGAATAAAATAAATTAAAAAACATAAGAGAAGGGAAAGCAGAAATATAGGAAAATGCATATAGTTATTTATGAAAAGAATCTATTTCCCTTATCTATTAAACATAGGTAATAATGGATACAAAAAAATTGACATGAGGAATTTATCATTTAAAAAGTCACTTAATAAAATACCAGTTTATACATTCCTTTGAATTATATTTATAAAAATTTAAACATACAAATCACATTCCCAAACCCCAAAGAATTACTTTATGTAAATGAAGTACAGACATAGATCAATTTAGGGTCAAAATTATTTTAAAAATATTGTTCCAAATCACAGCAAATTATCTTTTACAGGAAAAAACAACAAACAGACATTTATAGACTGTTGTGAAAGTCTCAAACCTGAACCATAGTGCAGGTGTCACAAATCACTTAAACAAGTGCTATTCAGATACACTGATAGGATACTTAGTATCCGTTTGCTAAATAATGGATTTAAAGAGCAAATGTTGAAACAACCAAAAGTTAGAATTATAGTTATTCAATTTTTTTAAAAAAAAATCCCAATTTCAAGTATGTATCTAAAGTTGTAAATTACAGAAATAGTCTCCACAAAAGTCAGGTATTTATTTGGTAAAGCAAGGCACATAGGACCAGATTGTGGTAAAGGTGCATTTTCTTTGGCCCTATAACTACTTTAAATATCTTGGAGATTCTTGAGATGACTTTCAATATAATATAAACACTTTTTATAAATTCAATGTAAAGCTATATCTCTAGAAATTAAATATTTTTTACAATGAATGTTTAAATAGAATGAGTGATGCCAAGCCATTCTTTAAAAACAAAAGAAAGCTCACATGGGACTAAGAGCACACACCTTAAATCCCCTCAGTTGGGAGGTAGAGGCAGGCAGATCTTTGTGATTTCTAGGTCAGCCTAGTCTACATAGCAAGTTCCAGGTCAGCCAGGGCTACAGAGTAAGACCCTGCCACAAAAACAAAACAAACAAAACAAAACAAAACATCTCAGTTGAATGATTGCATAAAGACATTTAAAGTCTACTAACTTGATTTGTAAGAATAGTCAGTATTCTACTTAAGTGTTCAGTGCAGAATGTCAATTTTCTTTTGGAATTTCTTAATATATTCTGGTTTAAATATCAAACTGCCTTTTCTTTCTATGAAATTCTGTGGGATTCCATAGGAATTGAGGTAAACATTTAGGTTCTGCATTTTTAAACTATGTATTCTATTACAAAAGTAACTTACAACTGGAAAAGCATTCAGTAAAGAGCTGCTATGCTGCACTGAAGGGCCTGCTGGTGCATCAAGCTCTCTGCCTAACTTTAATGTGGGTCTCAGCTGGCACTCATTCTCCATAAATTCACACATTCCATATCAGTGAAAATAGCTGAGAAACAAGTACACCTTTAAAAGCATAAAATTTAAATAATCTGTTATTATAAAAGCATGACACAATCGCACTTTTGAATGTCATCAAAACACAACCCACATTAAACAAAATTTCGGTATCAATATGTATGATACAATCTAGTCTACAAGCCATTTTTCCCTAAGTGTGATTATTTCCTTATAAAATTTTAAACTTTATATTCAGCCCAATAACATTTTTAACTGACTAGAAAAGAACAATATAAATGATACCTAATAAAAATTTTCAGACACCTGAAATGTATTATTACTTTAACAACCTTGATACCCAGTAACTTATTTGTATTGTAGGGTTAAGACAGGGGTAGACTAGATCTAAGTAACCATTAATTGTGAATCCACATTGTATTAGCACAGTTGACCATACAACACTTTAATGTGAACTGAATATGGATCTGTACTCATGAATTTTCTCTATTTGCAAGACCTAGGCTGCATTTAGTTGTAGGTCCTAGACATAGCTTGAATGTTGTGGTATCTTACACCACGCTCAAAATGCAATTGTTCAACCTCTATAGGGTGGTCACTGAAAAACATAAACCTGGTATCACTCTGTTATTGCTGATGCAATGACTTTAAACACTTTGTAATTTCAAGTACTTTGAAAGTGAATGGAATTGGTCAGGCATGTACACTGTGGAGAGTACATCTGCACTAGCAAGATCAAACAGCCAGTCCAAGTTAGCCAAGGGTACCTTACAGTACATAACAAAAGTACTTCTGAGTCAAATTCCATTTAACAAAATCTATTAGAACTACATAAAAAATTGTCATCTCCTTATAGGTTTGTATCTATTAGAACAAACTTTATATATATATATAATATAAATGAAAAAATAAAGTAAAATACATTTTATATTCAATAGGTAATTCTGCATATAGTCAATAATTAAATAACTTATATTCCAAATATAGAATTATTATTTCCTCCCAGTTCATTTTACTATTTCTAATATATTCTCTCTTTTGAGTCAGCTTATTAAATAACTCATAATTTGTATCCTCAACTCCAGTGTTAAAAAGAAACAAAATGTACTATTTTAGAGCAAACGGTTGCTCCTTCCCAGCAGCACTCATGGGGACAGAGTGAGGGAACTCAGAATGCCGCCATCTCTTCCAGACACGTGATCATGTTATTCCTAGGGATGGTGGGCTCTTAAGACTTAAAATTTTCTAAATAGCCTTTGAACTTAAATTATAGTGCTACTTAAAATACCGTAGCGAGATGGGCAGGGTGACCCAGACCCTTAATCCCAGCACTTGGGAGACAGAGCTGTTGGTAGATCTCTGTGAGTTTGAGGCCAGCCTGGTCTACATAATGAGACCCTGCCTTAAGTAACAACAACAACAATAAAAATGGCAGTAGGAAATGTCTGTAAGAAAGTCAGTTTGTTCTTGGTTCACTAATATGACTAATACTACTTTTTTGATTGTTGCTTCTGCCAATAGTGACAGATTGAAAGAAATTCCTACTGCAGAATAACGAGAAAATTCTCCATTTCAAAACTATATACAGTATATACTTCATAGTTCAGATTTCTCCACATGGGGATTGGACAGTAATTGTTATTTTATTTTCAATTATTAAATGAGTATTTAATCCCTTTAACTTCATTAAAAATTTAACGGCAACACACACAAATTCAATTTAAGGTGATACTAAGAATTTCTCTTAAATATGGAAAAGAAATACAACTGGAAAATGATAGGTAAAACTTCATTAGTGTCAAAGTCACTGGCTACTCCAGCATATAAAGAACCAAACTGCATTCAGCTGTCTCAAAGCAATAAATGGTCTAAGATACACAGGGAGAAATAGATTCTCTCTACACTAAATTTAAATATGAATCAAACCCAGACTACTACTTTATCAAGTTTTATGTAATTTAACAAATAACATTTAGCAATCATTTGCTTAGCAATCTTCTATGAATATAAAAATCCCAGATACATGAAAATGGTTTTAAATTATATTTGTTTGTTCACAGCTTTATAGGCAGTTATAATTTTCTAACTTTGAATAGTCCATGTAATTTGATATATCTGTACAGAAAAAGTAAGATTAAAAATATGTGATAAGACTAAGTAGATCTACCTTGCAAACATTGGTATTTGCATTTGTGTGCTCTTCCAAAGGCTGCACTGGACAGTTCTGCAGCAACCAAAAGGGTGAAGTCATTATGAGCTCAGACTTCAGGCCCCTCCCAGTATCCCTCTAACCCTACTCTCTGGACACACTTCCAAGTTTGGGTTTCCAGATGATGTACACATTTTGTCCTGAAGCCTACACATTTTCAAATCATTTGAACAGTATGATCAGACTTAGCATGATGTTATCTTCACAGAATCTGCCGAAGTCCTCTGTGCACAATCAATGTTGAGATTCCTAGGGCACCGTCGTGAAAAACCAGCTCAAGATAGTACATGATTATGCTTTAGTAGGATTTCCTGCAGGTTTGGGATCATAACCGTATAAGAAAGTAGCTGCTATTACAAGGATGGCTCCAAGGAAAAAGACACTATAAATAGGTTGAAAAAAAAGAAAAAGATCAAGTCAGATTAAAAGCAAATTAAGTTCTTTCTATATATGTAATATAAAAACAATTGCAATTTTGGAAAGAAATATATTCCAGTAACAGCAATAAATGTTGAGTACATTCTGTGTTCCAGGTGCTTGGCTAAGTACTTTGTACCTTTGGGAAAAGGGCTTAAAGGACTTGAAAAACTTGCCCAAAAGTCCCAAATAAGTAGGAGGTAGGACGGAGTGCAGACGCAGGTTTTAAGCCTGCACTCTCATCCACTGCACTGAAAAGAGTGCAGTGCCTCACCTAATGTATATTCTGTATGGGATTCGTTCAGGAAGAAAACGCCCAAAGCTTAAAAAACAAAGAGTACAAGGAAAAGTTCATTCTTGTATACAAAACTTAGGTGAATTCAGTCCAGAATCCAAGGTAATAATAACCAAAGCTCAGGACGAATATTTACAGGGTGTTTAACAAGAAGGAAATCAGAATCACGTTTTCCTCTTGATTCTATGTATGTAGAGATAAAATCTACTTCATAGAAACTGGATATAACCCCCACTAGCAATCATAACTTGTTATATATACATTTTTTTAGCTGCCAGAAGCATGGATTAGTTTTGGCTTTAAGATTTCTATTAATGGGGGGCAGGAGAGATGGCTCAGTGGTTAAGAGCACTGATTGCTCTCCCAGAGGACCAGGGTTCCATTCCCAGCACCCACAGGGCAGCTCACAATTGCTTATAACTTTAGTTCCAAGGGATCTGGAACTAAACATGTAGGTAAAAAATAATGCACATAAAATAAAATGAAATAAAATAAAAAAGATTTCTATTAATGGTTCAAAGTCAAAAAAAGAAAAGAAAGAAAACCAAAAGGACAAGCGTCAGCATCATTACCCTTCCTATAAAAACAGAAGCTTTGTTTTGCTCTATTTGTTACAGGGTTTCACTATGTAGCCCAAGCTGGCCTCAAAGTTCCTATGTGCCAGGGTATTCCAACCAACAACATCCTCCACACTCTTCCTATCCATTCTAGAAATGTGGCCCATGACTCCATGTATTGTTCCATGACACTGTCACGGTAGACACTAGTCTCTCAGGCACAATTTCCTTCTGTTAACAAGTGTTTATTGACAATGCTTCGGGTCTACTGTCCAAGACTCCTCTAGAGTGAGCTACTCTAATGCTTATCGCATTGTGATTAATTACTACACTGTTTGAGTATTTGTTACTCTGATCAGTTATGTACTCTTTATTGTTTATAAACAGAAAACCTATCATACTATGATTATTTCAATGATTTGAGCCCCTTCTTTAATGAGTTGTATACATACTTCTGTTGACACTCATAATTTGTCTTGTGTTTGGTTTTTAGTCACTGTGACTTTTTTGAACATAACCACCTCATTCTTATGTTTCTTTTTTCCAGAATCCAACAGAGTGATTGCAGGCATAGAGTGGCCATTTATTAAACTTTTGGAAAATTATATAAATAATTAAACCTAAATGGAATCATGGTAATACTAACAGCAAAATAAGACATACAGGAAAGAGTAAGAATAAAAAGAAAAAAAAATAAATAGAAAAGAGTATTTACCTGGTTGGCACAAAATCTTGCAACCAAAAATAGGATATAATTGTTGACAATATTATGGATAAGGAGGTCGCAAATCCTTTTAAAATATTATCTGCATACTTAATGACAGCAGCTATTACAAGGCCTCCAAGTGCCTGTAAAAGTTTTAAGAGAATAATTTTTAAATGAACATAAAACTGCTTTTCACAACAATTTCATATCTCAGGGAAGGTTTAAGGCTTGTTCTATAAATCTAATTATATCCTAGCAAATGATTCATATGACATAAAAACAACAGACTCACAGTTGTTTCTTTTTTTTAATTTTATTTATTATGTATTCAGTGTTCTGTCTGTGTGTATCCCTGCAGGCCAGAAGAGGGCACCACATCTCATTACAGATGGTTGTGAGCACATGTGGTTGCTGGAAATTGAACTCAGGACCTTTGGAAGAGCAGGCAAAGCTCTTAACCACTGAGCCATCTCTCCAGCCCCCAGTTTTGTTTCATAGTCCTCAATGTAACCATCAAATAGAATATGGTCAGTTACAGAAAGTCTATTTTCACCAAATTCAGTAGCTAAACACTTGTCTGGACAGCTGAAGGACAAGTGCACAGGAGGTTTACGTCTGCATAAAAACCCTTTTTTACTATCTTTCCAGCAGTCTTCTCTTTGCCTTCTTTAATTTTCTCTCCATTCTATTTTTGTTTGTTTTGTTTTTGTTTTTCGAGACAGGGTTTCTCTGTGAAACAGTCCTGGAAATCAGTCTAGACCAGGCTGGTCTTGAACTCAACAGAGGTCCCCTACCTCTGCTTCTTGAATATTGGAATTAAAGGTGTGCACCACCACTGCCCAACTTCTCTCCGTTCTAATCTACCTCTTATTGCTGTCAAGGTATACAGTTTGGTTTTTTTTTTTTTTTTTTTTTTTTTTTGCAGTGCTGGAGACTGAACCCCCAACCTATCACATGGTAGGTAAATTCTCTACCACTGAGCTATCCCCACAGCATATAAAGAACCTTCTACCAAATCATTCTCAAATTCTAGATTGTGACCACCTACAAATGGGAGATGGGAGAAGCTGGAGAGATGGCTGGGTTAAGGGTGCTTGCTTCTTGAAGAAGATCTGGGTGTAGTTCCCAGCACCCATATCAGGCAGTTTACAACCATCTGTAACTCCAGTTCCAGAGGTTCTGATGCCTCTTCTGACCACTGCATGCATTACGTGTACATGATGGACAACATACACTCAGGTACACAGAGACACACAAATTAAACAAGTTTTTTAAAAAATACAAACTTAATAAGTAACAGGTAGCTCAGTAGTAAAGTACTTGCAGCAGAAAAATTCAAAGTTATATTTACTCTTAGTTTTGACTATCCTGGAGTTTGCTATATAGACCAGGCTGGCCTTGAACTCATAGATGTCTGCCTCCAGGGTGCTGGGATTAAAAGTGCCCGCCACTATGTCACATAACTATTTAATTATTAAACTTAACATTTTTATGGAGCTTGAAAGATGACTCGGAGATTAAGAGCCCTGGTTGCTCTTCCAGAGGACATGCGTTTAGCTACCAGCCCTCACTTTAGTGGCACACAACCATTTGAAACTCTAGTTCCAGGGGATCTGACACCTCTCTTCTCCACACTCCCTTTTAGTTGTTTAATTTACACTGATTCTTATTTCATTTTTTTTAAAGAAAACAAACTATCTTTTCATTTTACATACCAATCCCAGTTCCCACTCCCTCCCCTCTTCTCATTCCCTCCACCTCCCCACCTCCATCTACTTCTCAGAGAGGATAAGGCACAATGCTTTGGGGAAGGTTCAAGGCCCTCCTTACTACACCTAGGCTGAGCAAGGTAGCCATCCAAAGAGAATGGATTCCCAAAAAGCCAGTACAAGTAGTAGGAATAAATCCTGGTGCCACTGTCAGTGGCCCCACAGTCTTCCTCGGTCATGCAACTGTCACCCACATTTAGAAGGTCTAGTTTCTGACCACTCCTTTAACTAGCATGGGCATCAAACACATTTGGTGAATATACATACAGGTAGACAACACATTGATACACAAAAAAGCAAATAAATCTAAAAGTAACAACAACAACAACACTAATATTTGCGTTTCATGGCACTGAACTTAAAATACCATGGAGTTTTATTCATGACCGCTTTTGAAAATCAGCTTCCATGAGGACATTAAGAACAGTTATATTTTAACTTCTCTGAACAGAGCAGATATGATGAAAATAGGAAGGACCTTCCTTACCCCCTTAAATACCAACACTAGTACCCACTTTAATTCTCTGTCCTGAACCAATATTCAGTAGCATTAAATAAAAGACATATGCTTGCCGGGCGTGGTGGCGCACCCCTTTAATCCCAGCACTTGGGAGGCAGAGGCAGGCAGATCTCTGTGAGTTTGAGGCCAGGCTGGTCTACAAGAGCTAGTTCCAGGACAGGCCCCAAAGCTACAGAGAAACCCTGTCTCGAAAAACAAAAAACAAAAACAACAACAACAACAAAAGACATATGCTTTACCTGCAGAACAACAACTATCCACGTCAGTTGATTATATCCCTGGAAAAATCCATTCTTGGATACCAATTCTCCATCATAAATGTATACGCCCATTAATCCAAATATACTTCCAAAGAAACCTAAAAGAAAGTAAAGCAAAGGTCATATGGCAGGTTTTCTGAAGGAATTCCTTCCTGTTGACAGCCCTGCTCCTTCCCCCTGCTCCAGCTGGCAGGCTACTGGTTTGCATCCTAGGCTGACCTGAGGCTCAGCAGGCAGCATAAACTCTTGCTCCTTTTGCCTCAGTCTCCCAGGTACTGGGGTAAAACTTAAGTTTATTTCTTTTTGATGAAATTTGAGTATTTTAAAAAAATTTTTTCAAGACAGGGTTTCTCTGTGTAGCCCTGGCTGTCTTGGAACAAGCTCTTGTAGACCAGGCTGCCTTCGAACTCAGAGATCCGCCTGCCTCTGCCTCCTAAATGCTGGGATTAAAGGCGTGTGCCACCACGACCTGGCAAATTTGAATACTTTAAAAACATTTCACTCAATCAGGTAGTGGTGGTGCATACCTTTAATCCCAGAACTCAGGACGCAGAGGCAGGCCTATCTCTTTGAGTTCAAGGCCAGCCTGGACTAGAGAGCTAGTTCCAAAACAGCCAGGGCTACACAGAGAAACCCTGTCTTGAAAAAACAAAAGAAAAAAATTCAGTTGATTTATATATAAACAAAAATATACATATTACTATATGATGACTACAAAACAAACACATAAAGAGACATAAGACTATTTTAAAAAATAATTTAACAGCCTTACAGCTTTAGATTGCTGATTCATTCAAATATTCGTAAAATGCCTGCTTTTAGCATTTCATTGTATCTTTTTTTCTAAAATTTATTTATTATGTATATAGTATTCTGGGATATATGCCTACATTCCTATACAAGGCACCAAATCTCATTATAGATGGTTGTGAGCTACCATGTGGTTGCTGGGAATTGAACTCTGGACCTCTGGAAGAGCAGTCAGTGATCTTAACCTCTGAGCCATCCCCCCAGCCCCCATTTCATTGTATCTTGACTTTTCCTATTGCTATGACCACATTTTTATGAGACAATGCATAATTATATATATGAAAGCTCATACATAAGTTTTAATGAATGAAGCAATGAATACAAGTTATGAAAGAGGACATAAAGCTAAATGTTTTTCTAGCTCTAATTTTGTCATAGATTAATTTGTTTTATTTTGGTAGTGGGTAAATGCATAACTACATAAAAATATACTTGAAGGCTGGAGAGATGGCTCAGTGCTTAAGAGCACTGGCTGCTCTTTCTGAGGACCGGGGTTCAAATCCCAGCACCCACATGGTGGCTCATAAACTCCAGTTCTAGGGCTTCTGACACCCTCACATAGACAGTCATGCAGGCAAACACCAATGAACACAAAATAAAAATAAATTATATATTTAAATAATATACACTTGACAGTAAAAGTGTAAAATCCAATGTGAAGCACCACAGCTTCTGTTCCAAATACCTACTCTACTTTAACTGTAAGTTCACTGAGTTGCGTAGTCTTTGGCCTACTTTCCATGTGTGATGTTATTTGCAACTACTTTTTGAAATAATAAACTTTATTGTTAAGATATCCTTAAAGGGGCTGGAGAGATGGCTCAGAGGTTAAGAGCACTGCCTGCTCTTCCAAAGGTCCTGAGTTCAATTCCCAGCAACCATATGGTGGCTCACAACCATCTGTAATAGGGTCTGGTGCCCTCTTCTGGCCTGTAGGCATACACACAGACCGAATATTGTATACATAATAAATAAATAAATATTTAAAAAAAAAAGATATCCTTAAAGTACAATATTTGTTACCTAATACTCCAGTCTAAGAACTGGTCAAAGCCAGCATCAGGTTCTGTATTTACTATTAAGTCTCACTAATAAAGAAAACTGGCTCAGTGAAATTCAGACCCTAAGATTTCTGGAGCACTGTTGGCCTATGGAAACGTACAAGGACCACATCTTACAGTACAGCTGTAGAAGAGGATACAGGTGATGGTTTTTACAAGCTCTAAACTTTTTTTTTTCTTGAGACAGGGTTTCTCTGTAGCTTTGGATCCTGTCCTGGAACTAGCTCTTGTAGACCAGGCTGGCTTCAAACTCACAGAGGTTCGCCTACCTCTGCCTTCCAAGTGCTGGAATTAAAGGCATGTGCCACCACCACACTGCAGCTCTAACCTTTTAATGTATCTCATTTTGAGTATAAAATTAAGCATGGCATGTGACTTTAAAAATATGCCCAAAGGCATTTTAAATTTTAATTTTTTAAAATATTTATTTATTTATTTATTATGTATACAATATTCTGTCTGTGTATGTGCCTGAAGGCCAGAAGAGGGCGCCCGACCTCTTTACAGATGGTTGTGAGCCACCATGTGGTTGCTGGGAATTGAACTCAGGACCTTTGGAAGAGCAGGCAATGCCCTTAACCACTGAGCCATCTCTCCAGTCCCCTTTAAATTTTAATTTATAAAATTAAAATTTCACAAATACTAAAACAACAAAGTACTTGTTGGAGCTCAAAAGCCCCCCAAGATTCCACATGTTAGAGAATTGTTTTTTTCTTTTTTCTCCCTATTAGGTCATTGGAGGCATACCCATGATCAGGATTGTGGGTCCCTAGTCTCTTCCCCTCTATTTTTGTTTCTTGGCCATCATGAAATATATAGCTTATTCTGTCTTGCACATCCTGATATAATGTCCTGCCTTGCCACCAAGACCCAAAGTCAATGGACCAACAGCTGGAAGTCCCCAAATTTTAAGACAAAGCAAACTTTATCTCTTTATAAACTGACCTATCTTCGGTATTTGTTACAGTGACAGAAAGTTGTCTAACAGCATACAAGGATACGTATTACATCAGTATATATAAATAGACCTACTACATTCTTATAATGGCTATATAGTCTACTGTCTAATAATATTATCAGATATGTATGTAACACTTGTTTCAAATGCTTTACGGACACCAACAAACTACAATCTCTAAAGCAGACACTTGTAAGCTCATCTTATTGATGAAGAAACTTGCCCAGGCTCACACAACAGAATGGACTCAATAGTTGTTGAATTCAGGCAGTGTGGCTCTGGATCTTCTTTTACTTCACATTTTCTATATTCCAAAGCAACCTCAACTATGCTATCTAACCAAAATGATTATCCATTCAACCAGTTTTTCTGTTTGTTTGTTACATCTGTTACCATTGCTAAAAGTAATTGCTTTGGCATCTATGTTTTTTTATGTAGGATAAATTCTTATTCAAACATCTTAGCAGGCACAGGTAAGGTTTTTGTTTTCTACTTGTTGGCTGACATTTATTTGTCAGTCTTTCCTTATTGAAATATTACAGTTTCAAATTTTTATTTTATGATCCTGACTTACAAATATTCTTCCTAAACTCAGTTTGGCTTACCATTTTTTTTTCATGAGTGTTGTACTATCATAGCAAAATAAAGAATAAGATATCAAAAAACACCCTAATATAAATTCTGACATGTCTTTCATCACACAATTCAACAAACTTTAAGGCAACCCAGAGACCTTGACTATATCTTCTTTTCTTTTTGCAGATGTATATAACTACATATATAGTATGCATATATAAGGTACTTATTCTAAATATATGAATTGTTGGATTTAACCTTCATAGCAACATATGAGGGAGGTATGAAAACTAAGAACTACATTTTACAGATGAGAAAAATGAAGCACAAAAAGTTGAGTAACTTTCTGGAGGGCACATGGATAACTGATGAACTGCAGATTTGAGCACTGTAACTTCAAAACCAAGGTTTTTAACGACTCTTTATGAAATGACAAATCAAACTGCTTGATATTTTCAAGCCTGTGAATTTGTCTTTTGGACAAGCAGAACAATTAAATTTTGCTTTAAAAGTATTTACATTTGGGCTGGAGAGATGGCTCAGCGGTTAAGATCATTGCCGACTCTTCCAAAGGTTGTGAGTTCAATTCCCAGCAACCACACTGTGGCTCACAACCATCTGTAATGAGGTCTGCTGCCCTCTTCTGGCCTGCAGGCATACACGCAGACAGAATATTGTACACATAATTAATAAACAAATAAATAGATAAATAAATACTTAAAAAAAAGGAAATTCAAGGTTTAGCTGGGCGGTGGTAGCGCACGTCTTTAATCCCAGCACTTGGGAGGCAGAGACAGGCAGATCTCTGTGAGTTTGAGGCCATCTGGTCTACAAGAGCTAGTTCCAGGACAGGCTCCAAAGCTACAGAGAAAGCCTGTCCCGAAAAACCAAATAAATAAATAAATAAATAATAAAAAAACTTACATTCAATGTTATCAGAGGAGAGATAGCTTTCTAAAATATTCTAGAAATTGTGACAAAATTAAGTTTGGGGTTTTTATAACCATATTTACTTGAAAATGATTGGAATTATGGACTTTACTCAAACTTGGAAGTGTTGACGTGAAATCCTAGGCTATTAAAAAGCACAACTTCGCCAGGCAGTGGTGGCTCACGCCTTTAATACCAGCACTCGGGAGGCAGAGGCAGGCGGATCTCTGTGAGTTTGAGACCAGCCTGGTCCTAAAAGAGCTAGTTCCAGGACAGGCTCCAAAACCACAGAGAAACCCAGAATAAAAAAACAAAAAAAAAAAAAAAAAAAAAAAAAAAGCGCACAACTTACTGTACAGACTTAGAGAGGCCCATATGTCTAAGATCAAGAGACATGGTATTTCTGTTAAGTTGATGTTGTGGGGAAAAAACACGTTTGGGTGTTTATTTCTCAAATGCCCAAACTTTGGGGTGACAAAGGAAAGAGACATACAATAGAACATTCTGATGTACAAAAAGCCACTCTTATATATACAATTTTATATGTAGCTATCCAAGATATAAACCAGGATAATATTAATGTCCAAATCCTCACTCAAAAATTTAATAACAGTATCATAAATAATTTAAGCATATGTTCAAAGGGAATTACTACAATAAAGGAAGTTTTTTGGTTTAGTTGGTTGGTTTTTTTTTCTTCTAAGTTATTTACCATCACTTAAGAAAAAGGTTACAGTAAAAAGTCAAAACATTACATTGAAATAAAACATCATGTGATGTCTTTAAAAGAGATGAAAATCATTTCATGTCCAACACCTTCCATTTTAGGAGTAAAATATGTAAGTTATTTGTAGTGTCTTCACAAAGGAAGAAGCAATAAGGATAAACACACCAGGACTCCAAAACTGAGGGCAGGAGCAAGCTACACTCTAAGAATCAACCTACTTTTCCATATCACAAGGAAGCCATTGATTTCAAATACAATTCTCTAAGGGCAAGACCATGACCAGTTCTTTGTAACAACAGCACCTTTGCATTCAGAGCCCATGCACTGAAAGACTTAGGGAAATCTACAAATATAAGAACATAAATCTTTGTCCAGTTTCTTTTTAAGATAGGGTCTCCTTATGTAACCTGCTTGGTTTCAAACTCATGCTGATACTGCCTCAGCCTCCTGAGAGCTGGGATTAGAGGTGTGCAGCACCAAACATGTCTGATGTAGTTATTTAGAAATACATACCAGAATAACACCAGTAGCATAGACACTGAGATTGACAATTAATAAATGGGATCTTCTGAAACTAAAAAGCTTCTGTAAGGTAAAAGACACTGCCAGTAAGACAGAACGGTAGCCTACTGAATGAGGAAAGACCTTCACCAACCCCACATCAGACAGAGGGCTGATCTCCAAAATATATAAAGAACTCAAGAAACTAGATATTAAAATACCAAATGATCCAATTAAAAAATGGGGTACACATTTAAAGAGAATTCTCAATAAAGAATCTCAAATGGCCGAGAAAACAACTGTTCAGCATCCTTAACCATCAGGGAAATGCAAATCAAAACAAATCTGAGATACCATCTTATACCTGTCAGAATGGCTAGGATCAAAACCACTAATGGCAGCCTGTGTTGGAGAGGATGTGAAGCAAGAGGAACACTCTTTCAAAGCTGGTGGAAGTGCAAACTTGCACAGTCACTTTGGAAATCATTATAGCAGTTTCTTAGAAAATTGGGACTCAATCTACCTCAAGATCCAGCTATACCAATCTTGGGTATATACCCAAAGGCTGTTCAGTCATACCACAAGGACACTTACTCAACTATATTCATAGCAGTATTATTTGTAATAGCCAGAACATGGAAACAACCTAGACACCACTCAACTAAAGAATGGATAAAGAAAATGTGATACATTTACACAATGGAGTATTACTCAGCTATAGAAGACAATGACCTCATGAAAATTGTAGGCAAATGGATAGAACTATAAACAATCATACTGCATGAGATAACTCAGACCCTGAAGACAAACATGGTATGTATCCGCTCATACGTGGATATTCAGTGTAAAGTAAAGGATAACCAGACTATTCTCCATAGCTCCAGGGAGGATAAATAACAAGGAAGACCCAAAGACGGAGGCATGGACTTCCCTGGGAATGGGAAATGGAAAAGATAAAAGATCTCTTGGTCAAACTGGGGGTAGCGTGGAGAAGGGGGGGTGTTGCAACACAAAAGATTGGGTTGGGCAGCTTGGGGGAGGGATGGAAAGAAAGATTAATGAAAGAGATGTCTTGATAGGGGGCCATTTCTGGGGTAGGAAGAAACCTGGTGCCAGGGAAACACCTAGGAATCCACAAGGATTACCTCAGCTTAGACCCCTAGCAATAGTGGAGAGGGTGCCTGAACTGGCCATCTCCTGTAATCAGATTGATGACTACCCTAATTGTCAGCAGAGAGCCTTCACCCAATAACTGATGTAAGCAGATGCAGATTCCCAGCCAAGCACTGGGCAGAGGTCCAGGAATCCTGTTGAAGCGAGGGAAGAGGGATTGTGAGAGTTGGAGGGGTAAAGGGGGGTCAAGGCCATGATGGGAGAACCCACAGACAGCTGACCTGAGCTCCTGGGAGTTCATCAACTCCAGACCAACAGCTAGGGAGCCTGCATGGGACTGATCCGGCCTCTGCATATGTATGACAGTTGTGTAGCTTGGTCTGTTTGTCGGGCTCCAAGCAGTGGGATCAGTACCTGTCCCTGACATTTGAACTGGCTTTTGGGAAACTATTCCCCATGCTAGGGTGCCTCACCCAGCCTTGATGCAGGAGAGGATCTTGGTCCTGCCTCAACTTGGTGTGCCATGCTTTGTTGATGCCCATGGGAGTCCTACCCCTTTCTGTACGGAGATGAGAAGTGGAGGGGGTGGGTAAATGGGGAGGGAGGGAAAGGAAGAGAGGAGGTAGGGAAAACTGTGATCAGTATGAAAAATAAATGAATAATAAATACATATTAGAAAGCCTTGTTTGCTTGTTTGTTTTTCAAAACAGGATTTCTCTGTAGCTTTAGTGCCTGTCCTGGAAACAGCTCTTGTAGATCAGGTTGGCCTCAAACTCACAGAGATCCACCAACCTCTGCCTCCCAAGTGCTGGGATTAAAGGCGCGCGCCACCACCGCCCGGTTTACATATTATTAGAAAGTCTTTAAAACTTACCAAGTTGAATGTTTCTTATCCATACTGATTGTTTTGTTTCTTTTAAGATTTTCTCAAAGTAAACTCCAGCAAAGCCACTTGAAAAACATGCTGTGAGAACTGCCATGAGGCCTACAAACTGCGAGCCCGTTGAAATTTCCTTAGAATTCACCTCTTGAGAATCTGAAGGCCACTGAATAAAAATAAAAACAACACTAAAGAGGGCAGTGACATTGCAGCCAAGATTGACAACCTGAGTCCGAGCTTCCGGATCTACATGGTGGATGGAGAGAACCAACTCTCACGAGTTGTCCCCTGACCTCCACAAGTACACCATGGTGCTGCACCAGCGAAAGCACTTACAATGGAAGAGGATAGCTAAATCAGGCACAGCAGAAAGGAAGCTTGGTAGGGAGGGAACCACAAACTCCGCAAGGAAAATATAGTCCATCAGAAAATGAAAGACTGTAAAGTTACTACACCAGGCCTGGTACCCACATGATCTTGATGTTAATGACATGGTATATTAATTGACATCTTTTAACTACTGCTACCCATTCTCTGTGGGTACCTACTGTCTTTCTCAAACTAGCCCCTTTCTATTTTCATATCATTTTATAAATCTAGATTTTTCCTTCTCTCTCTTTTTTCTTTTTTTGGATTTTCAAGACTGAGTTTCTCTACATATCCTTGAGTGTCCTCGAACTCACTCTGTAGCCCACACTGGCCTCAAATTCAGGGATCCATCTGCTTCTGCCTCCCTAGTACCAGGGTTAAAAGTGTGCACCACCAGGCACAGCCCTTAATCTAGATTTTTTTCAAATTTAAAAATACATTATTTGAATCTACCCTAATTTGTTTAACATAATAATCTCCAGTTCTACACTTTCCAATAAATGACACAATTTCCTTCTTTATGGATAAATAAAACTCCTTTTTTTTTTCCTTTTCATCGTTACCAGAGACTTTTCAATGTTAAACAAATTTTGGAGAGGTGGGGGAGTATACTACATGGTCTAGGCTGGCTTTAACTCACAGCAATCCTGCCTCAGCTCCCAAGTGAAAGGGTTATAGGTATTACCATACAGGCTTAAACGCCTTTTTAAAAATTGTTTATTTGAGGGGGAGGGGAAACAGGAAAAGGGGAAAGAGGGGGGACTGGGGTTGGTATATAAATGAAAAGTAAATCTTTTTAATAAAAAAGTGGAAAAAGTATTTATTTTCATTTTTATGTACATTGGCATTTTGTCTGTGTATGTGCCTGTGTAATGGTTTTGGGTGCCCTGGAACTATAGTCACAGACAGTTGTGAGCCACCATGTGGGTGTTGAGATTGAACCCAGGTCCTATGGAAGAGCAGTCTGTGCTCTTAATCACTGAGCCATCTCTCCAGCCCTCTTAAAACCTTTTAACAATGAAAGATTCATTTCCTACTCAGTTATCCTTTACTGCAACAACATGACACTGATGGACTAATGCCTTGAGTCTTGAGACTGTCTCCTTTCTCCCTTGGCTCTCTCTATGTAACTACCCAGTATGCTTTCTATGAGGATAGAAACACTCTAGGTCTCTACTAATAGTGTAGCTGCTATCTCATGTGACTCCCAAGCATGCACGCACACACACATCATACACATAAACACATACAAAATAAAAAAGGAATACAAAAGTTGGGAACCATGACTCCATGAAGAATAAGAATAGAGAATCATTAGAAAGCTCTGAGAGTTAGGAAAACAGTATCAATAAAGACAGTAGATGCTAAAGGGATCAGAGGAGCACCAATGATCCTAGATGTTCCACGGTTCTCATAAAACCTAAGCTTCTTTCTTTCATATGCTGGGTTTTTTGTTTGTTTGTTTTGTTTTGCTTTGTTTTTGAAACAGAGTTTCATTGTGTCATGTCTTATTTTCTTGGATTTTTCCTTCATTTTTCTTTTTCTCTCTCTTTTCAAACGTTCTGGTTCATACCTACAATCCCAGCACTCTCCAGGCTGAAAGAGAAGGTGGTGAGCTCAATGCTATATGGTGAGACCTTCTCGGGGTGGGGGTGGGGAGGGAGAGCTGGAGAGATAGCACAGCTGTTAAGAACACTTGTTGCTTGGTTCCCAACACCCACATTTCAGCTCACAACTATTTGTAACTCCAGTTCCAGGGGATCTGACACATTCTTCTCACTTTCATGGCCTCCTGAATTCACACAGTATAAACTCATGTAGGCTTACACACATACATATAAAGTTAATAAAAAAAAATCTAAAGTCTAAAAGATGGAGATCTATATCTTTAGAACTAGCTCAGCAGTTAAGAGTGTGTGCTGTGTAATAACAAGGACCACAGTTTAGGTCTATGCATCCCGAGCATACCTATAATCCCAGCTCAGAAGTAGGCAGAAATAGGAAAATCACTAGGGCTTGTTGGCTTCCACCCAACCCATGAAAAGGTTAGGGAGAGACTTTGCCTTAAAGCAACTGGCAGAAAGTGATAGAGGACACCCAATGCCCTCCTCTGGCCTCTATACAAATATGTGTATACCCACAGACACATGCAAACAAATTTAAAAATAATTAAAAAAAAAAAAGGTAGGCATGCCTGTAATCTTAGCACTCAGAAGGCAGTCAACAGAGTTACCAGAGTTTGAGGACAGACTCATCTGCAGAGGAAATTCCAGACCAGCCAGGGTTACAAAACACAACTATGTGTGTGTTTGTGTGGTGCTGAGGACCAAGGCGAGCCCCCGTCAGTAAAGCTTTGCTGCAGCCCAACTGTTTAGTTCTTTACTATGAAAAATTCATTCACACGTTTATTTATTTATACCACATACTCTCAATGCAGTATTTGCTTACAGGAAGTCATAAAAAAAATCTGTCAGCATTTACTTGCTCAACAAGTAATAGAACCATATTCTCTATGCAAAATACGCCAAATTTTCAAGCTGTGATAGAAATGAAAGGCATACTTATCTTGAATAGTTACCTGCACAAAAGCAACTCCTGCCATCAGGATTACTAGGGAGAGCCACTGGTACACGCCTAATTTTTTACCAAGCATAGACACAGAAAATAACGCTGTTGTAAGTATTTTCAACTGATATGTAACCTAAAAGAGAAAACAGCAGTATTATTAATGCTTGCAGGTTTTTTGTTTGTTTTTAAAAAAGACAATTAGAAATGTATCTTAGATACCTGATAAGTGGCTGCATCTAGGTTTGACAGTGCCACATAGAGTAAATTATTCTGAAGAGTATATATCCCTGACGGAATAGCAAGCTTAAGGGTTTCCATGGGTTTATTGAGAATTTCATCATGCAGCACTCGATTCAGTGTTCTCACACTACACTCTAGAATACAAAATGGGGAAAATATCAGTAAAGTAGCCCTGAAGAAGTCATAAGCTCCTTTATAGGCCTCAGTTTTTTATTTTAAAACCAGAAAATTGGGGACAGGAAATGGGCTCAGCAATCAAGAGAAAGTATTGCTCTTGCAGAGGACCAGAGTTTGAATCCGAGTACCAAGACTAGGTAGCTTAAAGACACCTGTAACTCCAGCTTCAAGAAGATCCATTCAACACTTCTGACCTTTTGGAGCACCTGCACTATGGCACAAAGACAAACACAGACAAACACGTTCCTAAGCACTAGTATAGCAGGTATTGTTCCACCAGGTCCAGCTTTCCACAATGCTAGGGATGGAACTGAAGACTTCACTAATGCCAAGCAACTAAACTAGGAAGTACAACCTAAGCTGCTTCTCCAGCCCTGGAATTCACCTTGGTGTACTACAAACCTTGTTACGCTTGAGCTCACAAAGAGCTGGTTTCAGCACATCTAGCCACAATGCAACCATTCATGTTAAAGGTTTCCTGGGCTCCAGTGTTAATGCAGTAGGCACTTGTAATATCTAGACCTTAGCAAGAAAAGCTAACCTCCCTGCTGTCTTGCTATGCTGTCATGGTTTTCTTATTTTTTTAAATTTTTTTTATTTATTATGTATACAGTGTTCTGTCTGCGTATATGCCTACTCACCAGAAGAGGCCACCAGATCTCATTACAGATGGTTGTGAGCCACCATGTGGTTGCTGGGAATTGAACTCAGGACCTCAGGAAGAGCAGTCAGTGCTCTTAACTTCTGAGCCATCTCTCCAGCCCCTGTCATGGTTTTCTGCCTGCTGGTAGCTTCTTCATAGCCTGCTTTTATTGACTGCACCTTCTGAATCTGGCCTTCTGAGTCCTGGGAAGGAGCCAGGGCTGTTTTACGGTCTTCTTATCCTCTAGTGTACATATTATCCAGTCTCATCCTTGGCTTTATAGGTATCTCCAACTTAACATGAATCCAAAAGAAATCATTTGATTTGTCTCCAAATCTATCTTCTCTGTATATTTTACTGTTATACCTACATGCACAGCAGTTTAATCTAAAAATCATTTTAAAACTGTATTTGTCCTCTTTCCTGACCTTCATTCATATATATATATATATATATATCCAAGTCATGTTAAATGTTCAGCATTACTAGCAATTAGAAACATTCAAGTCAAAACCACAATGAAATATCTCTTCATACCTACTAGAATGGCTATAAAGAAGGGTAGGCAGGGACTGGAGCACAACTCAGAAGACAGCCATTTGTCTGGTATACATGAGGCTGTGTGTTTGAACACACACACACACACACACACACTAAGAAAGTGTATAATAGGAAGAAAGAAGTGGTGAAAAAATGAGAAGTTCATACACTGCCAGCAAAAATATAAAATGGCTGGCAAGATGATCCAGTAGGTAGGTAAGGGAGCTTGCTGCCAAGCCTGACAACCTGAGTTCAAGCTGCAGGATCCACATGACAGAAGGAGAGAATGAACTCCTACATGTGGTAGTCCTCTGACCTCCACACTTGCACAATGGCACACACTCACACACACACCCTCACAATAAATAAAGAATGAAAAAATTAATAAAATAAAATAGAATGGTACAGATACTGTGGGAAAAGTTTAATAATTCCTTAAAAAGATTTTTAGCAAGATGACTCTACGGGTAATGGTACCTGCTACCAAACCTAATGACCTGCATTCAATCCCTGGGATAGTCAAACAAAACAGATTCCCACAGTTGTCCTTTGACCTACATACACATGCCATGGTACATGCACACCCACCACATACATACATGCAGTACATTTCTTTTAGAAGATAAATGAAGAACAACCAGATGACAATGACCCAGCAATTCTGCTTTGGGGGAGGGAGGGCAAATACCTATCCCCCCAAAATGAAAGAAGAAACTCCAGATACTTGTATAGCTATTGTAGCATTAACCACTGTTCATCCCAACACGGTTCATGGTAGCCAAAAGGTATAAATAACCAGTGTTTATTAACATATGACTAAGAAAACAAAATGTGGTATATTATACAATGAAATAGTATAAAAAACAAAAATCTGATACATAAGCTTTGAAAATATGCTAGTGAATTAAGCCAGACAAAGGAGAACAAACACCATTATATAATCTACTTTATATGACATGTCTAGAATAGATAAATTCAGAAGCAGAAAAGATGAATGCAGAATTACTATTTAATAGTCATAGACTTTCTACTCAGCATACTGTGAAAGTTTTGGAAATAGTGATAGCCATACAACATTGTTAATATAAAATGCATCGTTGCAATGGAAAAATGTCACATACACATAGACACACACATGTGTATGCACACACATTATTGCAGCTTAAAAATTAAAGTCAGGTAACACACACCTATTAATCTAACACACAGAAGACTAAGAATGATGATCAAGAAATTGAGGCCAGCTTAAATAACATAACAAGGCACTGTCTCAAGAAAGAAAAAATTCACAATTGAATCCCTCAAAAACCTGCCTACAAAAGGCTAAGTTGAGGCTGGAATGTACCCCGATGTGAGAGCGAGTGCTGAGCACATGCTCAGGACATGCAAAGCCCAACATTCAATCTCTACCACCAAAGAATAATTAACTGTACGGTTCATAAGTTATATCCTAATGAAACTCCTTTAAATGTACCAAATGAGTGACTCACTGTTTGATTAGTCAATGGAACTAGAAAAAGTCTTTAGTAAAAAATTATTGTAGACTCTCTATAATTCAAAGAATTAGAGAACTTACTTTTTTTCAATTTAATAAACTATGACTGCAGTTGGATTCATATTCATAGTATTAACTAGGCATGGATCGTATTACAGACTGAACAGGATGGCTTTGGTGCCAGGAGGTGGTGGCACATGTCTTTAATTCCAGCACTCAGGAGGCAGAAGCAGGCAGATTTCTGTGAGTTAGAAGCCAGCCTGGTCTACAGAGCAAGCTCTAGAATAGCCAGAGCTACACAGAGAAACTTTATCCC
>NW_026067890.1:2320917-2339172 GCF_014885135.2 Alexandromys fortis
AATATTTATTTATTTATTATGTATACAATATTCTGTCTGTGTGTATGACTGCAGGTCAGAAGAGGGCACCAGACCTCATTACAGATGGTTGTGAGCCACCATGTGGTTGCTGGGAATTGAACTCAGGACCTTTGGAAGAGCAGGCAATGCTCTTAACCTCTGAGCCATCTCTCCAGCCCCGAGAATTTAAATAATGTCTGGAGAAATTAAATAATGCAAGAGATCAAATGTGCAGTTACAAATATATTCACAAATATATAAAAATTAAACTAATAAATTAAAAGAAAAAAAAACCACCCTAGATACATACTACTGTCTTTGTAGACTAAAAATATGCAGGCCATTATCTTCAAAAGTTCAGCCACAACCACTGCTGTAGACGACAGGTAACGAGGACCCTCCTCTTTTAAAGTCCTAGAATAACGCATTGTTAGAACCAAACTGGTAGTCTGAAACACCAAAATTCCCAAGGAAAGATACTTTAGGTTGGCAGACATTGTTTTCTCTTCATTTGTCTGAAAAACAAAATAAGCAGGACAAGTTAATCAGTATTCTGTATTTGAAATACAGAAACTACTATCCAACAAGAGATGGTGGTTCCAAACAAGATGATAGAAGCCTCCTCTAATCACAACAAAAAGCCTGGACCAAAGACAAAGGCACCTCCCAGAAAACTCAGGCTGAAAACATATGTCAAGAGATGAGGCAGTATTGAATTCTTGGAGATGTTTGGTAACCTCTGTTTTCTACTAAGTGCTACAGTGCCATATAATTGGGAACTGCCAACAGTGTAGAACAACAAACAGCTGAGGAAAACTCCATTTCTCTAATCACACGACTAAAGACAGTCATCCTAAAAACGGTTACCATTCCAGCTAAATACTGTATGAATTGTAGGGGAAAGCCTTGTTAACTCCCAGCACCTGAACCCATGAGAGCAGAGGTGGTGACTCCTCCCTTTCCCACTAGAATCTGCAGAGACTATGAGTCTCCCTGTTGGCCATTCCTGCTACATACAAAGTGAATATCAGCAAACAGAATTTCCACTCTTCCCCCAAGCTGCAATGAATAAAAAAGATTTAAGTAGGAGCCAGAGTTTCATAATATACAAGTGTTCAAGATACAACTCAAAATGAGTATATTCATTATCAAAATCTTTAAAGGTCTGGCCTCTAGAGTTTCCTCTCAGGGTTCAAAAGAAAGACACTACAGTAAGTGAAAGGACTAAAATCTGGGGGTTAAAAACAAACAAACTCCTCACAACATATTCTTTCTAGCCATGTCTCTTTATTGCTCTCTTCCTTGTTCTCTATTCTAGTTCTTCTGTCCTAACTGTCTGTAATTTCTTAGCTCTAATTCTGTCTCAATTCTAATTCCAATTATCTGCTACATTCTTCTTTCTCTTCTTCCTCCTCCTTTCTTCTTCTTTTCTTCTTCATATCTCTAATTTCTGGGATGCTTCTGTTCCAACTCCTGCTCCAACTTATGTTCTGTTCTTTTTGTTCTTACCCAGTTATAAAGACCCACAAAATCTTGCAGGCATTGAGTAACTAGGCAGCCCTTGGTCCACTAGCACTTTTGTCAAATGTTAGCAAGCTCAAAGGCCTTTTAGATCTGAAGTTCACCGCATTTACTCTAAGCAGCTGAAACAAAGAGGAGACCCAAGCCTTTAAATGATCAGATCTGGGGCTTGATGTCTATCAGAGGCACCAGTGGAGGTTTGTCTTTCTCCAGGCTGTGGGGAGATGGTTAATTATTTTTCCCAAGAATAAGACACAAGCAGCAAATCTGAACTAAAGTCATCAATAAACTGAGGTGAAGGTGAGTGTGAGGAGTTAGGAATCTTTTAATGCAAGGTTAGTTTTATTATTTCTTATCTAGTTTCATTGCTTTCTTATCTACAAATGAGGTAAAATCAGGGCACGCTTATTTTTTCTCTCTGAGCAGCTAGGAATTAACAGTTTGGGGCATTTGGTAATTCTATGTCCTTGAATATCTGGGAATGTCTTAAATGGAATACTTTTGCCTGGACCATAAACACTGACCAAATGCCTGCCAATAAAGATAATCTCTAAATTTACACTGAAGAAAAGAACAGAGACCTGGTAGTGGGAAGCAGGTTTCTTGATTGTGTGACTGTTTTCACACATAGCTAGGGGATATAATCAGCAAACCCCAAATGCAATGGAGAAATTGTGCCCAGTAAATGATCAAATAGGGCTGAACTGTGGGAGATAAATTCCGAATTTGTAACAAAAGGAATTAAGCTAAAGTGAGAAACCTATAGCAAGAAACAGGCTCTTTATTCACAAGATGATAATTCCAACACGCCTTGCATCTTGGCCTAACCTTCAGAGCCCTTGGCTTTGATGGGTTGACCTTGTGAAAGGAGGCTGATTAATTACTGAGTAATTCTGTGGCTCGTGGCAATTCACCAGAAATCAAGACAAATCTTAACTTGGTTAAATGGCAACAATCAACAGATGACACAAAAAATAACCCAGATATTGGTGTCACAAGAATTTTAAGGAAGTTACCATAAAAATACAGCAACAAAATACTTGGGAGAACAGGCACTGCACCTTGCCTGGGTGGCACAATAGAGCCAGCCACAAAGTAGTGAGCATGGGAGAGATGTCCCCATTACTCATCTGTCGTGTGGCAGCTTATGGGGGTGAGATGCCCTCATCATTACCTGAGGTAGGTGGGAAAGCTGGCCCTGAGATCATAAGAGTGTATGAGCTGTCCGTGTTCCCTACCAACTGCAACACCTGGGAAAGCAGGCCCTGCACCTCACCTGGACAACACAATAAACCTGTTGGTGGAGATGTGGTTGAGCCAGCCCCAAAGTTGTGAGAGCTGCCCTCCCACAGTCCACCCCAACCCTGCCCATCAACGCCTGAGGTAGGTAGGAAAGCTGACCCTTAGGTCATAAGAGCAGTTGCTGGGTGGTGGTGGTGCATGCCTTTAATCCCAGCACTTGGGAGGCAGAGGCAGGCGGATCTCTGAGTTCAAGACCAGCCTGGTCTACAAGAGCTAGTTCCAGGACAGGCTCCAAAGCCACAGAGAAACCCTGTCTCGAAAAACCAAAAAATAAAAAAAAATAAAATAAAGAGCAGCAGAACTGTCCCTGCCCCTCATCAACTGTAACACTCAGGAGAATGGCTCCTATGCCACGCTTAGGTAACACAGTAGAGCTGGCTCTGAAGGGGTAGGTGTGAGAACCAACCCTGAGGACGTGAAAGAGGGAGAACTGGCCCTACCCCTTGCTAATCACTGCAAGAGGTGAACTAACCAGGGCAGTGCTGCAGAGCCCACCCTAGTGGTGAGGATAAGGGAGAGCTAATGGGCTGACCAACCCTGCAACTACCCAGAACCAGGGTTATAAATTGACCCACACCAACATCCGTCCATCTGAGATCTACTGGAGCACGTGAAGAGACCAGACCTGCAGACCCAAGGCTGCAGGATCTCCACAACACAGGGTAACAACAGGATAACCGAGAAGAGTTCCAGTAAGGACCCAGCATCGATAGCGTAGCAGAAACCAAAGGCCTCGAACCAGACCAATGACTCTTTGCAATGAATACTTGCAAGTAAAGATATATGGATAAAAGAGTTTACTGTGTGATTCATTGTGTCACACTGCAGCTTGCATGACAATATTCAATTTTCTTTTTCTTTATTTTTTTTCTCTTAGATATTAGTTTATTTTATTTTGGGGGTAAGGTTGCAAGGGCAGAGGGTGGATATGAAGGGACAGGGAAATAAATGTGATGGAAATGAAGAATGTAGAAGACACAAAGAATAAAAAAAATAGTAACAAGAAATTATTAAACTTTTAAAAATAATATTAAAGTCATAAAGACAAGAAATAGAATAGCTTTCATACACTTTTACTCAGGTTTCCTAATAACAACAGCCACGGTCCTTCTACTCTAATAAAATATGTCAACATTGCTCCAAGAGATTTTTACTAGTACTATCATTATTTCTTTTAAATATGATTTGGGTAACGCCAGGAATTGAACCTACACCTTCACACATATGGAGATTGCTATCTTTCTCTAAGCAACAATCCAGTCCCAATAGACTCACCTTAAATGAAAAGCCAGAAATATATTGAAAAGTAAAAGGACTAGGCCATCTTAGTCCTTTGATACCTAGAGTCCCAGCTATTTGAGAGACGAAACTAGGAAGATCACTTAAGACCAGTCTGGGCCACTTAGTGAAGTCCAGTCTTTCCAAAAAAGGAAAAAGAAAGGGATTCGTTGAAGGGAAGAAAGAGGAGTAGGAGAGAGAGATGGGCAGGAAGGAAAAAGATACCATGAGAAAAGTATGACAAAAATGGACTTATATTAATATCAAGCAAAAGTTTACATAAAAATTACTCCTAGACTGGAAGAATATTTCATAGTAATAAAAGAGTAAAGTGTTTACCTAAATTGTTCTATTATTAATAAAAATTTAGGAGTTAAACAATGGAGTACAAACCTGATAGATCAAGAAAGTAACAGAGGAACGACTAGCTGACCTTCTTTCTCCAACTTCCGAGATTGAAAAGGCTGCAAATCTCTCCAAATTTCCCCCTATCTCTTCCTGTGCCTCTCTATCTAAGCCAGCCAAAATCTCTAAGGCTAATTCTGGTTAGGTAGTTGTGGACTCCACCCTTGATTCAACTTCAATTATTTAACTTCATTAACAGTCTTGGAGCATCACTGTGCAGTCAAATATCCCACAACAAAAGGGTCAATAGACCAACAAGTTATAGCCATTATAAAGGTATATGTACCCCATTATGGTAGCTCCAAACAAAATGAACAGAAGTAAAGGAAAAATCATAGATAAATCTAGTCATAACTAGAAATATTTAACTACTTTTCTAAAAAAAAATGAGAAAAAAATCAGTAAAGATCTAGAAGGCTTCAACAATTCTATAAACCACCATAACTACAGAACACATGGAGACAGTTCACTCACTTCTTCCAACAAACAGCTTAAGCATAGTTGTTGCCAGTGTTTTGCACCCAAGGTCTTCTTATACCTTTTGCCTCAGATTGATCTAAAGATATAATTCCAAACAAAATCCCTATAGCCTTCTGTGGTGAACCAAACAAGAATGGCCCCCATAGGTTCATGTATTTAAATGTTAGTCAGCAGGGAGTAGCACTATTTAAGAAGGATTAGGAGGTGTGGCCTTGTTAGAGGAAGTGTCACTGGAGGTGGGCTTTGAAGTTTCAAAAGGCCAAGCCAGGCTCAGTGTCACCTGCCCCCCCCCCCCTTAGCATGTGGCTCTCAACTACGTCTCCAGCACCAGGCCTGCCCACATGCTTCCATGCTCCCTGCCATGATGATAATGAGCTAAACCTCTGAAAATGTAAGCAAGCCCCCCAATTAAATGCTTTCTCTTATAAGAGTTGTCTTGATCATAGTGTCTCTTCACAGCAATAGAACAATGACTAAGATACCTTCTTCTTTACTAGACACTAGAAAGCTGATTTCTTTTTTTTTCTTCTTTCCTTTTTTGGTAATACTTTTTAAGTTGTCAGTTTCAGGACCTGACTTTTTTGCTCAGGTTGTCTCAAAGTCTTGGACTCAAGTGACTCTCCTGCCTTAGCCTTTGAAGCAAATGGAGCCACAAGTCATATGCTGCCAAGATGCACATGCATATATGAAGGACTAGGCAATGAAAACAATTTGGAAAGAGCAGGTTGAGGGAGTTAAATATAATCCTGAGCTTTCATACTTATTAGAAAGCTACAGAAAAGTGCCATCATAAGACAGAAGTACAGAGCAATGAAGTAGAGTCCAGAATGCTGGAATCAAAGGCATGAACTATCATGCCAGACAGAAACCTATTCTTTTATGGGGTGGGGCTGGGAGAGTAGGAGGTTCGAGAGAGGGTTTCTCTGTTTAACAGTCCTGGCTATCCTGGAACTCTCTTTGTAGACCAGGCTGGCCTTGAACTCAGAGATCTGCCTGTCTCTGCCTTTAAAGGTGTGTGCCACCACTGCTCGGCTCAGAAACCTATCTTTAAAAAGATTAACATTTATTTTGCTTGCATATATGTATTGCACCACGTGTGTGCCTGGTGCCCATGAAGCTCAGAAAAGGGTGTGCAATCCTCAGCAACTGCAATTATTTGGCTGTGAGCTATCATGTGAGTGCTGGGAACTGAACCCAGGTCTTTTGCAATAGTAAATATTTTGGACAACCGAGCTATCTTTCTAGCCCCTTAAAAATGCTGTCATTATTATTTTATGTGTATGAGTGTTTGCCTGCATGTGCGTCTGTATGCCATGTTCATGAAGTGTCTACACCATCCAGAAGAAAGCAGTGGATCCTCTGGAACTGGAGTTACAAACTGTTGTAAGCTACTACGTGGGTGCTTAGACTAGAACCCAGGTCCTCTCAAGAGCTGCCAGTGCTCTTAACCAATGAGCCATCTCTCCAGCTCTGAGAAAACTATTCTTGAAGGCAAAAGTGCTGTTTACAAAATTTGGCAATTCAAACCCACTTCTAAATATACTCCAAACATGAACAAATGCCATATTATAAGCATAAAAATTTTAATAATGAAAAACATGTTTACCCTGATTGCTCTTTGGGCTGACAAGGGAGGGGGACTTGATTGGGGGAGGGGGAGGGAAAGGGGAGGCGGCGGTGGGGAAGAGACAGAAATCTTTAATAAATAAAAATAAATAAGTAAATAAAAAAAGAAAAAGATAAACTGTAAAAAAAAGAAAAACCTGTTTACCACTAAATATACATACATAAATCACTAGAGATATTATCATAAATATTTTATTTGAATTTCAGAGACAAAACTTAAACAATATAATTCTTTGCTATACAAATGAATCACCTCATAGGAACAAATACAGAGACTTCTTTATTAACCCCTCTGCCTCATTTCTGTAAATCCTTATTAGCAAAAAAAAAGTCCTAATATGAATGCAAAGATAGCATGTTGTAGGTCATTCATACTTGAAAACAACATCTACTTTAACCTCCTCGTGTTAAAAGTGAAAAATAAATAAATATGTATATTTATGTATATATATACACCTATGTGTATAAATAATTATTTATATACTGGGCTTATATCCAGAATATATATTATGTAATTTATAAAGATAATTGTTATAATGTAGAAAAAAAGACAAAAATCAATTTAAAAATTGTCAAAAGATATTTCACCAATAATAAAGACAAATGAACTAATAAAGAAAAGATGTCTGGCTTCGCAGACATTAAAGAAATAAAAAGTAAAGCCACAATAAGCTATACTTATTAAACTGCCAACACTTGAGGAGTGGAAAGTAACTGGACAGCATTTTAGAAGTGGGTCATGCTTTATAAACTATCTAAGATGACTGGATTTCATTTTAAAAATGAGTAAAATAATGAAGTATGAAAATTTGTTCATGGTCACAAAATTAGATATTAGAGAAACCAGCTCACGTAATTAATAGCCTTCTTGGTTCATAGTACATACTACGGTAAAATGCTAGTGCACGATGGTGCTTTTCTCTCTACAAAGAAAGAAAGTTGCCAGCCACCACAGAAAATGTCTAAGAGTGATTTCAAATATGTTCAAAGAAGTCAGTTAGTACTTATTCTGTGCTACCAAGAATATTACTACACGGATTTTAACAACTATGGTCCCATTTATTAGCAAATGAAAATGTAAAAGGTTCAGTTTCTGCCCAGGCATGGTAGTACATGCAAGTAATCCCAGCACTTGGGGGTAAGTGGCAGGAGATCACCACAAATTGAAGACCAGCTGGTTTGCATAGATTCCAGGCCACCTAGGGACATAGTTAAATACTGTCTCAATAAACAAAGAAGTTTCCAAGTCAGTATGTACTTTCATAATTTTGCTTTTCCATTCCCAAACATCTGTGTACACACTCTCAAATGCAGGGCTTAGGTGTGTTTCAGTCTCTTCCTTTTAAACCACAGTGACATTAACCACAGTGACGTGATGGAAATCACGCAGCTCCTACCTCTCAAATCCTTCCTGTCCTCTGGGCAGGAAATGTTTCCAGTTTGGTTAAGCTCTCTTATAGAACTCCCCTTCCTTTTTGTTTGGACTGATCAAATTCAGGTCCTGACATACCAGGTCAGATCCCAGCCCTCATCAATAAATCTTGCACTTGCTTATCAATTGTCATATATCATCCGAATAGCTGAGTACATTTAATATTTATAAAGTTGAGTTTATTACTTCTAAATCTATTGAAGGTTTTGCTATGTTGTATCCAGAACCTAAGTACTTGCACATGCTAGTCAAGAATCTTCCACTAAGCCACATCCTCAGTAGACATTTTGGCCTACAAGTTCCTAGTATATTCTAAATTAAACAGCTTTTCACTGTTTCTCACTGCCCTTTCTTCCCCCAAGGTGTTCCGTGTCTGTTTAAACAAGACACTATCACTGATGTGAATTACAGGTCTGTCAATTTTTAACTTGTTCTTTCATAGACTACAGAGTTTTCATTATTATATTCAAGCAAAATTACACTCAAATATTTTTTTAGCTATACAAATACAAAACCTATTTCATGCCAACTTACAGATAAAACTTATTCAGCATCCAGTGATACGGAAAACAATGTGGCCTAACAATAGAAGCTTTCCCCTTGCATTGTGTGGCCATGCATCAGTGAACTAACTCCACACGCTCCCTGTACTATCTCCTGCCCTGTACTATTCTGCACTGTCACTTTGCCCCTGTGCTCATTTCCCAGCACTAAAGACAAGGGTTAAAGGAACCCTCCAAAGAACAGAACATAATGGAAAAGCCAGGTAGTACCAAGACACACCAACTACTATGAAAAATTCAAAACTAAGGAGACAAGAATTTAAAAACATAAACAAGTCTCAACCGTCCAGATTGGAATAAGCCATCAGATATGTAAGTCACATTTAGTATGGTCAGACACTGTCATTAGCACTGGGTCCATAGTAAAAATCAAAACATTCTAAACTATGTTTCTGCATGGGCCTTATTTGTTACCAGGGAAGATACACCCAAACAATTCAAGATACAGGAGAAAGAGGAGGAAAGGAGAGAAGAAGGGAGAGAGGGAGAAAGGGCAAGAGAGGAAAGAAATGAAAACTATATATGAACTGTTACAGCAGGAAAAGGAAATATAGGGTAAAAATGAAAGAGAGAGAAGCTATGTCAACTTAGATAAGCTCCAAAGATCCCCCCAAAGCCTTTCTGTATGTGGTCGTGTTATAACCAGGTAAACACTAAACATGCACTAGAGTTAGCAGGCAGATGTGAATTAAGAGACTTTAACTGAAGACTGCCAGGCTTAATGTAGGGAGAATTAGGGAGATGGCTGGATGGGTAGTGTTTACCACTAGGCCTGACAACATGATTTCAATCCCTGGAACCTCACATCACAAAAAGGGATAATCAGCTCCTGACAGCTGTCCTAACTTCCACATATGTGCCACACTAAATAAACACATAACAAATAACTGCAATTTAAAGTTCTTTAACCTAGTATCAGCAGGTTCCAGTGTCTCCTCACTCTTCCTTGCTCTAGGTCAGCCCTTCTTCCCACTGGGCAGCAGTGGCCTCAGCATCCATCAGTCTATGAACAGACTCTGAGCCTCCTTGTGGAGGTGGCAGTGCTCCATAAAATTTTCACCAGCTTTAGTCATGGTCCTACTCTGATGACAGGATTGCAGACATGTGACTTTCTAGAGTTCTTTGGAAACTCTGACTTGTCCAGCCTACACCTGTGTTACGATGGCCACTTAGCAGGTTTGAAATTAATTCTCTTCTTCTTTCACCTTTATTTTCCTTGTTGCTATTCTAAATGTCCTACCCCATAACACTGAAGGATTCTCTTTTCCCAACCAAGCCCTAGCTGGTACAGTAATTGAGAACAAATGTGGCCTTAACTCTTCCTCAGAAGTACAAGAATCATAATGACAGGAATCTGGAATTACTTTTCCCATCTGACCAGGTTAACAGGAACGGAGATGCTGGTAGTTCGTCACGCAGAGGGAAAAGTACGCTACATCTTCCTTTACAGAAGCTGCATGATGAACGACTGGCTAACCAACCACTGTACTGGCAACAGGAGCACAAGAGCTTTCAGTGGTAGCTTCTAAGTAGCTACAAAACTTGGAGATAATAAAACTGGGCCCCAAATTCACAGCCCAAGAGCCAGACAGAATCAGAAAGCTTCTACCACTGTCCTGGAACAAAACCATGCTTCATTTAGCAAACGTGGCATTTCTAAAAGACAAATTCAGTCTGGTCCTACGGGAGGCTGAAATAAAGGCAGACTGAATTTAAAACCTTACAGATCTCAGGGTCCTATATTCTGCATACTTTTGTAAACTCTGCATTTCAGTCATCCAAACTTGTACTAGGCTGACTACCCCCAATACCACATTCTGGTCTCTGGAACCTACACTTGTTTCATTACCTGGAGAAGGTTATGGAAAGAGTACCCTTTTTATGGTCAAATGCAAGTGAAATTAACACTCTTGAAGCTAGGATGATGGGTCAAGCCTATAATCCCAACAACTGGAAAGTGGTACGGGGCATCAGGAAGTGTTCAAAGTCTTCTTTGCTATGGACTGCATTTGAGACCAGTCTGGAATGCATGAGATCCTTCTCTCAAGAAACAAACCAAAAAAAAAAAAAAAAAAAAAAAAAAAAAAAATTAAGAAATGAGCAATATTAAGATAGGCCAAGTGTGTATACTTGTATCCCAGCATTTGGCAGAAAGGCAAGAGATCACCTCAAGTTCAAGGCCAGCCTGGTTTATTTTCACTCTGGAAGGCTTGTTTCAGGCCTCCCAGAGCTTCGGAGTGAGACCCATCAACTCCAAAAAAGTGGACATAAGAGAATAATACACAAGGATCTAGTACACAGCACAGTGAATAATATTGTTTCTTTTTTTAAAATATTCAAAACTACCTTATTTTTAGCAGAGTAGCATCTTAAACATGCTTACAGGATTCTACTAGATATTCAGTATTGTTACTCTTCCTTTTACCGTCAAGAGGCCGAAAGAAAAATAGACAACAAAATTGTTACATGGACAAAGACTGCTTCACTCTTTCCCTACAAGCCAAGGTCAGGAAAATGCAGCAGTTCAGTGTGAAGAGAGAACACAGGAGGAAATGGAAGGTTCTGCAAAGCCCAAGCCCTGCAACCAGCATGCCATTCAGCATCACCTTTACGTCTAGACCCAGGGATGGTGCTGCCCTACAGGAGTGACAGGAACTGCTATGCAAATGACTGCATGTTTTCCATGAGCTCACAAGTCAAAGATGGATTTCCCATCCAGTGGCCAGAGGCAATGGGATTTTTCTGTGGATGGCAGGCTACACACAGAAGCTTGTTCTTAGCTCTCTTCTCTGTTGCAGTAATGCAAAAATTTTTTTTCAGATTTAAAAAAAAAACAGTAAAAAATGCCTGGCAGTGGTGGCACAGAGCCTTTAATTCCAGCAGCGCCAGGAGGATCTATATGAGTTTGAGTCCAGCCTGGTCTACTGAGTGAGATCCAGAATAGTCAGGGATACACAGAGAAATCCTGTCTCAAAGACAACAGACAAGTTAGAGTTCTGTCCTGCAGCACTGTGCCCTGCTTCCCCACTGCAGCAGCACTTGGTGACAGTTTACACTTCTTAGCCTCTACACCAACTGATGACTCGGGTAGTTCACCACCACTAGCTTACATGTGCCTGCTTCTCCCTCTCTGTGAGGGAGACAGAATCTTCAGATGGAGAACAGTAAAGGGGGCATGAACTTTAGATGCAGCAATGAAAGCGGTTTTTGTTTTTTTTTTAGTAAATTTTTATTTTATGTATATGTGTATGTACTTGAATGTCAGTGCACCATGTGAATGCAGGAGCCTGCGGAGATCAGAAGAGGCATCAGGTCCCAGGTAACTCAACTTTCTGACAGTTTTGACCTGTCATGGGAGTGGTAAAAACCAAACCTGGATCCTCCACAAAAGCATAAAGTGCTCTTAACCACTGGGTCGTCTCTCCAGGCAGTCTTTGTCAAAGTGCCGTTGAGAGAGTCCCACAACTTACTGTGTTATCTAAGGAAAGAGAAGACAGTCATGGACAATTGTTAGGGTTGAGGATGAGTCCTGCCCCCAGATTTGTTGCCCACCCAGCATGTGTACACACAGCTGCCCTGCTATCAATTTAAAAAGTCTCCCGAGACAGAGAAATCAGTCTGGGATCCATAGAAAACACAGTTCTCTGCTTAAATTTTTTCTTTGAAAAATTTGCTGAAAATAACCCTCAAGGATAGCACCCCTCCAAATACACACAAATTATCACCAGTACAATGATGAGTATGTTAAGGAAATCATTCCCTGATACACATAAAATCATTATGCTATATACCCTGTATAGACAATTTCTATTTGTTAATATAACTCAGTAAAACAAAATGCATTTTTAAATGAAAAAAAAAATAGTTGAAACAGTGATGCATGGCTATAATTTACTCAGTCGACTGTGACTGAGTAAATACAATGAGATCTTAGGCCAAGCAGACAATAAGAAGGAACAGGAGATTTGAAGGTGCTAGTTTTCAGAAATGGAATCCTGCAGACACAAGCCAAGGAATGCTGGCAGCCACCAGCAACTGAAGAGGCAAAGAATGCACACTTGCCTAGGGCCACTGGAGGGAGCAAAGTCCTGCCAACATTGACTTTGGATTTCAGGCCTCTGGGAAGAGAATGAACTCTTGTCTTAAATTACCAAACTGTGTGTTAATTTTTACAGCAGCCACAGAAAAATTCATGTAGGAATTTAAACCTGATATTTTAAAAAACTAATTAACTTTCTCTATATCAAATTAGGAAGAAAGTTCTTAATGTTAGGGAAGCTGGTAAGAATTAAGTTTGGGGAGTGTGTGTGCGTGTGTGTGTGTGTGTGTGTGCATGCAGTATAATTTAGTGTTAAAATGTGTGCTTACCATGAATAAGGCTCTGGGTTTGATCCACGTTACAAAAATGCATATAGACATGCATACAGATGTACAGAAAACAAGTAAATTTCAGTACTTAAAAGGAACTGATCCAGCTAGGGTGATGGCATCCGCACTCAGAAGGCCGAGACAGGCAGATTTCTTTGAGTTCAAGGCCAGCCTAATCTACACAGTGAGTTCCAGGACTGCCGTGGGTACTTAGAGAGACACTGTCTTAAAAAACAAATAAACAAAACCCCACAAAAAACAAAAATAGGGAAAGTAGAAAAAGACAAGATCTCCTGAGTAAATTGAGAGCATGGGGACCTTGGGAGAGGGTTGTAGGGGAGGGGAGAGGCAGAGATGGGAGCAGAGAAAAATGTAGAACTCAATAAAAATCAATATTTTTTAAAAAAAACAGAGGCAGGAGGATCTCTGTGAATCTGAGACCTGCCTGATCTACATATGGAGTTCCAAGACAGTCAGAACTAAATAGGCCCTGTCTCAAAAAATAAAATAAAAATGAATCAGTCAGTTATCAGTAAAATTGGGGTACATAGATTCCCTGCATTTCATATTGGTTCAATAAACACTTTAAAGAAATGTAGACTTTGTGGTGCACCAATACATCCTGCCACTATGATGAGCAAGAAAGGGAAGCTGAGCAGTTCAAATGCTGTGGAGAGAGGCAGAACTGGAGACTGCAGCTCAGTGCGGAACAGGCTGAGGCAAGTGGCCTGTGCTGCAGGCCATGTCTTGTCCATGTCTAGGACCTCCATGGTCCTACGGCAGCCAGGGTCTGTATGGATGCTCTTGGTCCATATTACCACCAAAAGTCATGCAGAAGCCTATGGTCTGTGCTGTCACCTGAAGCCATGCTGATGTCCAAGGGCCCTGCTGTGTCCTTGCTGGTCCTCAACACGGCTACAGCAGGAGAACTGATCCCACCCCTCTCTAGCTACCAAAGGTGGTGCCCTCAGTGGCATGGGCCAAAGAGAGCTGGCCCCAATGGCATGGACTTTGGAGAGCTGACCCTGGTGGCCTGGGTTTGGGAGAAGTGGCTGAACCTTAACCACAGGATCTCCATGACTGGGGCGACAGCAGGATAGCTGAGAGGAGTGTCGGTGAGGGTCCAGTATTGATGGATAGCAGAAGCCACCTGAACCAGACCATTGAATGAACTCATTGCAATGAACATTTGCAAGCAAAGCTGTTTGTGTAAAATGGTATACTGTATGACACACCGCAGCACCTAATGTCACTAGACAAACAATTATGTGACAGATACATGGGAAAGAAGGAGGAGCAAAGTGGTACACACATGGCGGAACTGGAGACAAGTGAGATGCTTTTTTTTTCAATTTCAGTTTTAATTTTTTTATTTCATTTTGTGGGGTTACAAGGGTGGAGGGCAGACATGGAAGAACTGGGAAATGAGTGGGATCAGGGTACATGATGTGAAATTCCCAAAGAATCAATAAAAAAAATTGTCTGGTGGTAGTGGTGGTGCACATCTTTAATCCCAGCATTCTGGAGGCTGAGACGGGTAGATCTCTGTGAGTTTAAGGCTAGCCTGGTCTACGGAGTAGGTTTTAGGACAGCCAAGGCTACACAACTATACACACACAAAAACAAAACCTAACTTGAAAAATAAAAAGGAAAAAAAAAAGAAGGGGGGAAGGAAGGAAGGAAGGAAGGAAGGAAGGAAGGAAGGAAGAGAGAGAGAGAAAAAGGGAGGGAGGGAGGGAGGGAGGGGGGAGAAAGGAAGGAGCTGAGTATGGTGGCACATGCCTTTGGAGGCAGAGGCAGGTGTATCTCGGTGAGTTCGAGGCCAGCCTGATCTACAAAGTGAATTCCAGGACAGCTAGAGCTGTTATACAAAGAAACCCTGTCTTGAAAAAAAATAAATAAATAAATAAAATAAAATAAAATTATTCATTTCCATAGGATCAGAGAAACTTTACCAATGTTACAAAGTGATTCTTTACCACTTATTCTAGATTTTTTTAGTCACACTAGAGATAGATCCCAGAACCTCACCATGCTCAGCAAACACCCTCACGCTCTACTGTACCAATCAATTTGTTTAACTGTCACTATCAAAATGCAAGACACCACGCAGATGCTCTACCAGCCTCAGAGGCTTAGACGCACTATAATCTGATGTGCTTAAACTCTCCTAACTTACCCTCCATTCAGCAGGTGGCTTAAGAAAACATACATTTGCCGGGTGGTGGTGGTGCATGCCTTTAATCCCAGCACTCAGGAGGCAGAGGCAGGCGGATCTCTGGGAGTTCGAGGACAGGCTCCAAAGCTACAGAGAAACCCTGTCTTGAAACACCCCCCCCCCCCAAAAAAAAACCATACATTTAACCACATCCCTTCCTTATTTGTAAAGTCCTCATAACCCGGTCCTACCTAACTTTCCTGTCATAAACTACTGCCTATCGCAAACTAGTCATTCCTGTGTGTACTTTTTGAACAAATATTTGTCTTTTTAAAAAGCCTTCCTGGAAGACTTAGGAAACGTCACTAAGAGATGATAGTATCTGAGTCCTGTAAGATTTATAGACCTACAAGTAGAGAAGGGAGTGTTTCTCTCTTCCCTCTCCCTTGGTAGTACTGGGACTCGCTGTAAGCTAAGCACATGCTCTACCACTGGACTATCCCCCAGTCCTCTTGCACACCTAGCCCTTGTCGCTGCCCTCTTGTCTTACAAGAGCACTCATGAATTTTATCCAGCACACATTATGCCAGTGATTTCGGAAACCAGAATATAATCGGTTTCTCTAGTTGTCTACCCAGAACTGTTTATCAACCACACAGATTAAAAGATCTCGCCAGGCGGTGGTGGCACACGCCTTTAATCCCAGCACTTGGGAGGCAGAGGCAGGCAGATCTTTGTGAGTTCGAGACCAGCCTGGTCTACAAGAGCTAGTTCCAGGACAGGCTCCAAAACCACAGAGAAACCCTGTCTCAAAAAAACAAAAAACAAAAAAAAAAAAAAAAAGAAAGAAAAAGAAAGTGAGATTAGGGGGCTGGAGAGATGGCTCAGTGACTAAGAAAGTGACCGCTCTTCCCTAGTTCAATTCCTAGTACACACACATGGCATCTCACACTGTCAGTAACGCTAACTCCAAGGGATCCAAAGACCTCTCTTGGCCTCAGAGAGCACTGGATACAAGTGGTGCACAGGCAAAACACTTAGGTACATGAAGTGCTAAAATAATAATAATACTATTAATAATAATAAAAACTCCAGTTACAGGAGATCTGATGCCCTTTCCTGGCCTCTGCATACAAGTGTACAGAGGCACATCTAGGCAAAACATCCATATGCAGCCGGGCGGTGGTGGCGCACGCCTTTAATCCCAGCACTCGGGAGGCAGAGGCAGGCGGATCTCTGGGAGTTCTGGGCCAGCCAGGTCTACAAGAGCTAGTTCCGGGACAGGCACCAAAGCTACAGAGAAACCCTGTCTCGAAAAACCAAAAAAAAAAAAAAAAAAAAAAATCCATATGCACAAAATAAAAATACCTACTGAGCTATCTCACTGGCTCCAAAAAAAAATCTTATTCAACTTTTAAGGAGAAAAAAACAGAGTAGGTATAAAGTCATATGTAAATCTTTTTTGTGGAATGAACTTGTTTCTTAGGCTTTTATCTGACCTAAAGTTTCAATTTTAGATTAACTCTAATTAATTTCTACCGCATTGCTGAACCTAGAAGACAGTCACTTATCTTCATTTTTTTTTCAGTTTGGTTTGGTGTTTTCATTTGAGATAGTAGCTCCTATGTGGTTGATAAACAGTTATGGGCAAACAACTATAGAAGCTGCTTAATACTCTAGCTTCAAAAGTTACTGCCATAAATACCAACAGCAAAACACATTTTAAAATGATGACTAAAAATATATAACGGGGCTGGAGAGATGGTCCAGGTTTTAAGAGCATTGACTGCTCTTTCAGAGGACCAGGGTTCAATTCCTACCACTGGTGGTATACAACCATCTGTAATTCCAGTCCCAGGAGATCCAGAACCTTTTTCTGGCCTCTGAGGATACTATATGCACATGGTACACATACATACATTCAAGCAAAACACATATAGAAAATAAATGTTTAAAAACACCTTTTAAAAAATAAATTTTAAAATTATTATACATATATACACACATGTATACATATATATAAACATATATGTGTGTGTATATAAACATAGCAGGCCTAGTTGCAAAAGTCTGTGCTCTGAATGACATACAACCCTATACCCATCCCTGACAAGTCTAAAAAAAAAGAAAGAAAGAATACACACACCACTCTTTCATTATTGGAGAATTATACTCTTCCATTAATGGAGATAATTATGTTGAATAGATTTAGAATACACTTGCTGTTTTTAGAACTGAAATCTAATACTAAGCAACCAATTCACATTGATCTGAACTTTGGGGGAAAACCCATGAAGTTATTTAATGTCAAGTGGGAATTCACCTTTCAAAAATTTTCAAGAAAAGAAGCTTTACTGAATCATAACATGAGGCTTTTAACATAAATTATTTCCATTGATTCTCTTGCCTATCCACATTAACTCAGGATTTAAATTCTTTAAAAGGCACATGTTTAAATACATATTATATCCATGTCAAACACAAATGAAGTAGGACCTAGAGCAAATTACTTGGCCTGTGTGGTCTTCAATATCCACCTATAAAATGGAACCAATAATAATCACCCTGCTTTAGAGATAATTAGGATCCAATGGAAGACTGCCACAAGTTAGAGGCTAGCCTGGGATACTTACTAAGTTTCAGGCCAGCCAGGAAGACTATGCTGTGAACAACCCTATCTCAAACTAAACAAACAAAACATAAAAACATACAACGTGCGCTGGATAAAGTAACTTTTTAAAAAGAATGAAAGGATCGCTTTGATTTGAGTCATGCAAGGGTTTAAATTTTGAAGGGTTTTTAATGACTGCCTAAATTATTTAAAAATCTATTATGGGCTAGGGGTATTTCTTAATAGGAAAGCACTTACCTAGCACGCAGTATGCCCTAAGTTCCATCTGCAGGACCACTAAATAAATAAATGGTCGCTGAGTATTTCCCAGAGAAGTGCCAGAGAACGGCATTAAATTTCCGGCTTTAAAAAGCGATTACAAAGAACTGAAGTTACAGCTCAGCAATATGAATGCTTGACCAATATTCCCACGGGGTTCACCTCACCTCGCCCCGCCCAGCCCCGCCCCGCCCCGCCCCGCATCACTTAACCAACACGGGGGGGGGGGGGG
>NW_026067890.1:2339384-2488421 GCF_014885135.2 Alexandromys fortis
TCTCTCTCTCTCTCTCTCTCTCTCTCTCTCTCTCTCTCTCTCTCTCTCTCTCTCACACACACACACACACACACACACACACACACACACACACACACACCAATCGCCCTCGCTCGAACCTTACCACGGGCACCCTTTCCATCTCCTGAAGTCCCTGCAGCTTCTGGAGCACCGTGTCCTCGCCGGGTAGACCCATTCCTACCGCAGGCGCGGAGGGGGCTCCAGCGAAGGCCACGGGAGGACTGGCCGCCATCCTGGCCCCCTGGGCACTTGGCCCGCCAGCCTGGAGCTTGCGGGCACACCGCCTGCCACACCCCTCTCCTTGGGACCTTTTCCTCCTCCACCCAGAACGTTCCAGCACGACCGGGGCAGAGGTACAAGGCTCCCCTTCATCTGCTCCCTCGGAACGAGCGCAGCCGCTCTCGGCTGCGGTCCAGGTGGCCCGGGCACCTCAGCCGCCCCCCCCCCCACGCCACCTCAGCCCGCAGCCTCCGGCCTCGGCGCCCGCCACACCCCGCCAGAAACCTCCGCTCACCCGCCGTGCGGCTCGGCCAGCTGCTCGCACCGGAGCCCCGGACTCCGCGACGCCGGGCGCCCCAGGCTGCCGAGCCCGCCGGCTCCGCCGCGCCCGCTGACCCGCAGCGCCGCCGGCTCCCGCCGTCTCTGTCGCCACGGCCGCCTCGGTGCGGCCCAGGCGTTTCCGGGTTCCCGCGGTCCCGTCCGCCAAAGGCTCCGGCTTCCGCCTCGGCCCCGGCAAACGCCGTTCCCGGCTCGGCTCGGGCGGCCCCAGCTTCGCGCTTTACTGGCCGCGTCCCTGAGGGGACCACACCAGGACAGCCCTGTGACAGCCTCACGGTCGCGGGACCGTGATAGGAAGGGTGACCCTGCCGACAGCCCGGCTGCAGAAAGTGACAGGATGACCCGTAATTTAAGGAAGGGCAAAGTCCTTTGGGCCAAAGAACCCTGATAGAGAACCGGGAGGCGGATCTTGGCTCCTAAAAATGACCACCAGTGAGTTGAAAACAAGATTATCTCTGGTGCAGGTTACCAACCTTCGTCTAGGAACCTGCTTGTTTGGTTGGAAATGACCCCCTTCCCCCACTCGGACAGCTCTGGAGAGTCTCAGGAATCCAAAATGGGCTCAGTGTCACTAAATAGGACAAAGGTGCAGACAGAGAGAGACCACCGTATAGCAGTCTTTTACTTATTCTTGTCTGAAAGGATCTCAAATACACTACTTTTTTAAACCTTCTAATATATTTCGAAAATCTTCCAACCACTGTAGCCTCTGCTGGCGGTGGGCAGGTTGAAATGTAATATTCTGGGTCCGGTTTGATCATCGGATATGGCAGATTTATTATCCCTTTCCTGTGAATACAATGCTCCTAGAATTAAGCTTATGCTTCTTCATATTGCAAATGATTAAAACCATGACTTAGGGGAGAACAGTTATGAAACAACCAAGAGAAAAATAAAATTAGATGACTTAGCATAGAATACCTCCCTTTAAATCTTCGGGTCATCCGGTCTTCAGAAAACTCCCGGATGAGGGAATGCAAACTAGACTTTGGTATTTACTAGGTCTGAATCTAAAAGGCCCGCTAAGGTTCATCATCTGGTAAAGGCTGGTTGCCAACGAATGAGCTTCAGGCTGGGAGAAGGGAGTGGATAGCGAAGGTTCTGGCCGGAGGCACTGATGTATTAAAATTTTGAAGGTATTATTAGGAAATAGAGTACTTGGTGGAACAGGCCTGTTTGGAAGTGGATTACTGACTTTGAGGGTGTATCTTACCCAGGCCTCTCCTTAGGGGCTCTCATTGTAGCCAGTTTGCTTTCTGGTAAATAGAGGCCACACCACGTACACCCCAACCAGAGACCCAGAAGCAACAGGACCAAGTGACCTTGAACCAAAAACTCTGCAATCATGAACCCAAATAGGCCTCCTTCCCAAGTTGTTTTCTCAGGCATTTTGCCGCAGCAGCAAAAAGAAAGTAACTAATACAATATTTACCTTTAAAAAAAAAAAAGAAAGAAAAAAAAAAAGACGGGATCTCACATTGTAGTTCAGGCTGGCCCCAGACTGGCCCCAGACTGGCCCCAGGCTGGCCTTGATCTTCTGGCAAGACCTGCCTCAGCCTTTCTGTGCTGGGACCACAAGCTTGAGCTATCACATCTGCTTTCTTTCCTTACCCCTTTCTCCTCCCCAACCCCCAAAACTACTGGAAATTGAGCCCAGGCTTTTGTACCTTATATACTTTCTCATCGAACCTTTTCTCCATTTTTTTTAAAAATAAACTTTATATGCCTAGAACATGATCATTACAACTTGGCACTATTCTGAGCAGCATGTGTATATAGTATGTAAACAAATACCCAGAAAATAGTTGGTATTCCATAAATGTGTGGTTATAAAGGAAAAGGAGGATTTAAAATATGTTAGCAAGAAAAATATACCTTACAACATAAATTCTTTTCTGTTGTTATTTTATTTTGGTTTTGAAGAGAGGATCTTCTTTTGTAGCCCAGGCTGCCCTGAAACTTGCTATATAGCCCAGGTTGGCTACAAATATGTAATTCATTTTGACCTTGGCCTCTTAAGTGCTGGAGTCATGGGCAGATACCACCATGCTCAGTGTCACAAATACACTGGTCAGAGAAAAAAAAAAAGCTAGAAGCACTTATGATGACGAAGCAGAGACATGTGCTTGGCTGTCTTGGAGGACATGGAGCTGAAAAATGACCTCAAGCAGTGCAAACAGTCCAGTCTACACCATTAATCCAAGGCATGAAGTAAAGTTAGGAGACTGGTGTGGTACAAAAATGCAACCGTAGACCTAACTGCTCGAGAATCTGAGGCAAGAGGATAACTTGAGCCTAGGAGTTCAAGGCTAACCTGGGCGCCTTTGCTTTAAAGATGTGGGAGAAGCCAGGGTAGCTCAAAGAATGCTGGCTTAGCATGTATGAGGCCTTAGGATCAATCCTCAGGACTGCAAAAGAAGAAAAAAAAATGACAATAGGAGGCCAGAGGTCTGCTTAGCTGTTCCTCTCTTCTTGCTTTAACTTTGGTTGTTGGGATGAACCCAGACACTCACCCATTTCACTTAGCTTTTCCGACTTAATGGAGCACAGGTTTTCAAAGTATTCCCTTATAACGTTCTGAATTTCTTTGGTGTCTGTTGTGATGCTTCTGTGTTCATTCCTGAGTCTGTTAATTTGGAGCATGTCTTGCCTTCTAATTAAAAGAAATGCAATACTTTCACTGGCCTTTTCTGGCTCCACAGTTTACAGTCCAGTCCATAACCTGCTTCCCTGTGTACAGAATGCGTTTGACCAATCCCATCCCTCTCTTTGGGTCTTCACTAATTTAAGAATGTTTTTCCAGTCAGTCATTGTTTTTATAGTTGGCCCATTCACTCAACTCAGACACCATCATCTTCAAACTTAAAGTACTTCTTGCTCCCTTTCTCCAAAGGGACTAAATCCCTACTCACAGGTCGCGATCGCATCTCAATTAATGCTGGTACATCTGCATAGTTTCACTTCCTTTCTTGTGTTGTGATTGCTTTTATATTCCTCAACACTTCCCTTAGGTCAGTGCTATCCTAATGATGTGGATTTCTGGCATCTTAAAGAGCCTAGCACACAAACAATGGATGCTCATTGTAATACTGTAACAACCATCCTGGCAGCAACAAAGTTGTTCTAAAGAGGTACTTGTGCCCCTCCCTTTAGTGATTAGACTCCTCAAACAATGGTTCCCAAGATATTACAGTTTCCAGAAGAATCTCAGACTGGAAGAAAAAAAAAATGAAGGCTGGGGTCAGCCAGAGGAAGAACTTTCACCCAGTTCAAACAATTTGTCAAAACACCTTGCCGGAGACACTTGAGCCAGGGTAAAGATGAGCCAATGATGGGCGTGACCACACTTTGACCGGAACCACTTAGTTATAAACATTTCTTTCCTTCTATTTAAACTTAAGCTTCAGGGCTGAAGAGACGGCTCAGCAGTTAAGAGCTCTGGCTGCTCTTCCAGAGGACCCGGTTTCAGTTCCTACTACCCACATGGCAGCTCACAACCGTCTCAACTCCAATTCCAACAACCCTCATGCAGGCATAACACCAAAGCACATAACAATAAAATAAATCATTTTAAACTTAAATTCATTTTAGACCCTGAAGATGGGCTTTTGGGTGTTCAATGGATCTCTTTGATTGTTCCTCTTCGTAATGTGGTCATAGCGGGGTATGGGACACGTGCCTTTAGTTCCGGCACTGGGGGCCAAGGTAGGAAGAGCTCTGTGAGTTCAAGGCCAGCCTGGTCTGCTTAGCAATTTCCAGGGGAGCCAGGACTAGAGAGACCCCATCTCAATAAATAAATAATAAATACATCGAACATACCTAATGTGGTTACATTGAATAAAACCTTCTACTACCTTTTACTGCTTCTTGTCCATTTAATTGACCTACTGAGGACAAGTGGTCTAACCTAGCCTGTTAGGGGCTCCAGGGCCCAGGCTCTGCACAATGTCAGTAATGATTCCAATACTTACAGCGCTAAAGCAGGAAAACTCTTGTGAACTGAAGGCCAGCCTGGGTTATATAGAGAGTTGCAAAGGGCCAGACTCTGTCTGAAATAACAACAACAACCAGAAACTCAGTATGTATTTCCTGAACTGAGCAGAGCTGAGCAGAAATGGTTGATGATGACATGAGAGATAAAGTGAGGATGCTTCAAAAGTTCACCAGAGCAAGTGTTAGCAGACCATGAGCTGCGAGTCTGGACACAGAGCTCGAGCACATAGTCAAACCTAAGCTCTTCTGGCAGTAAGAATCCATTCACTCTTAACTGGTTTGCCCATTATCTTCTCTAACTTTCACAGCAGCCTGATAAAGTAAGCATTAGGACTTGGCACCCCACAGAAAGTGAACCCGGAGCTCACAGACATGAAATAAATTTCTACTTCCATATACACCGAAGGGACAGGCTGGAACTCAAATCCTCATTTGTCCCAGGAAGTCCATACTTTTTTTTTTTTTTTAATGCTAGGGATTAAACCCAGGCCTTCTACATTTGTCAAGCAAGAGTTTTATCACTGAGCTACACGATGAATGCATAAAGAAGAAAGAAACTTAAAAAAAAAACTTTTAAAAAATTACATTTGCTGGGCAGTGATGGTGTATGTCTTAAATCCCAACACTTGGGAGGCAGAGGCAGGCGGATCTCTGTGAGTTCAAGACCAGCCTGGTCTACAAGAGCTAGGTCCAGGACAGGCTTCAAAACTACAGAGAAATCCTGTCTCAAAAAAAAAAAAAAAAAAAAAAAAAAAAAAAAAAAAAAAAAAAAAAAAAAAAAAAAAAAAAAAAAAAAAAAGAAAGAAAGAAAGAAAGAAAGAAAGAAAAAAGAAAAAAAGAAAAGAAAAGAAGATACATTTATAATGCAGGAATTTCAAAATGGGACGGAAGAGAAATGAACACAAAATAAAAAGGACATGGCAGAAGCAAAAGTAGGGACAGAGATGAGAAGTGTTAGTGAACAATCAGAAGAAAGAAAAACAGCAGTTTGGTACACTGGGCCAGGAGACTGACTTTGGTTTCCCTGTTATCTGATCTCTGTGTGTGTTCCGGTGTACGTGCGTGTATCTTTGGCCTACATGTGTGTCTGTGCTCCACATGCATGCTGTGCATAAAACAGGTCAGAAGGCGGTGTCAGATCCCGGGAACAGGACAGTTGTGAACTGCATGAGAGTTCTGAGAACTGAAGCTGGGAACGCTGAAAGAGCAGCTAGCGTTCTTAGCCGCTGAGCCATTTCTCCAGTGCCCTTCATCTGACCTGAAAAGCAAAACTTTACAACACTGAAGACACAAACGACAACAAGAAATAACTTGAAGGATAGCTAGGGTCAAAAAATTAGACATTTCTGGGGTATTTGACTGAAAATGTCAGAAAAAATTATAGATGATCTAGTTATATTTGATTTCCATATAAATAGCAATTGTTTGGTTATACGATCTTTGGGCTATACTTAGACTAAAAAATTCATTATCAGAAAATTCTAATTTAGGTTGGTCACAAGGCATATACCTAAAATTTAGGCATGTACCTTAAGATCACCCTTGACTACATACTGAGTCTGAGGCCAGCCTGAGCTACACAAGAACATGTGTCCAAAAAGAAAAGAAAGCGATGGACATGATGACATACACCTTTAATCCCAGCACTCACTCAGAGGAAAGAAGCATGTGGATCTCTGTGAGTTCCAAAACCAGCCTGGTGTGGATGGAGTTTTAGATCAACCAGGACTAGCCAGTGAGATACTGTCTCAAAACAAAAATAAATAAATTCACTACTTATATATATATGAAAACACTGTAAAGAAACTCACTCCTTTGTAAACTAGTTTTTGAAAAAGTAATATTCTAATTTCAGTGCCCTACACATCCAAGTACAACCACGGATGTATTACATGCCACAGGAACCAAGACCAGATCAAACAGTAGTTAGTATAGTAGACACTGCAAGCATACGTATGCACATAATCCAGTACCTTTGTATACCGAACCACTGCTGGTGACTTCTAGATTTCAGTGACTTATGTGATTATGTTATTGTGTCAGAAGTTAGAAAACCTACTGGAAGAAAAAAGAAAAGACAGAGCTATGATAGAGTCTTAGTGTTTCCATGGCTGTGAAACGATCTTATAAAGGAAAACATTTAATCAAGGTGAGGGCTTACAATTTCAGAGGTCTAGTTCATTGTCATCATGGCAGGGAGCATGGCGGCATGCAGGCAGACGTGTTACTGGAGAAAGAGATAAGAGGTCTACATCCGGATCCAAAGGCAACAGGAAGTAGTCTGTCTCATTGGACAGTATTATTTTTTCTTTCTTTAATAATTTATTTATTTATTATGTATACAGTGTTCTATCTGTGTGTGTGCCTGCAGGCCAGAAGAGAGCACCAGACCCCATTACGGATGGTTGTGAGCCACCATGTGGTTGCTGGGAATTGAACTCAGGACCTTTGGAAGAGCAGGCAATGCTCTTAACCACTGAGCCATCTCTCCAGCTAGGCAGTATTTTGATCATATATGAGACCTCAAAGCCCACCTCCCCAATGATAGCTTCCTCCATCAAGACCACACCTTCTCCAGCAAGGCCACACACCTCCTAAAAGTGCCACTCCCTTTGAGGGCATTTTCTTTCAAACTACCAAAAATAGTATCTATTCTATAAAGACTTTTATTCAAAATAAATTATAGGAAGAGGGAAGAGAGAGAGAGAACATAGTTCAGTGCTTAGAGAATCGGGTGGCTAGCCATCCCTTTAACACATATTTTGTTCTATAGTATTATAGCTTCTAAAGCTATTGAATAGGAATTACAGGTCAAGAGCAAGAAAAACCAGTTTTGTCTTGTTTTTTTTTTTTTTTTTTTTTTTCCTTCAAGGTGTCATGAGTTGAATCTGGCTTGTTCTGGGTAGTTCTTCAAGAGAAAGAACCTATTAGTAAATAAGACTTCAAAGAGCTGCACTATTGTCTACTGCTGTACAGTTTTCTTTAAAAGAATTTTAAATATGGGAGCGGGGAAGAAGTTATATATGGGAGCAGGGAAGAAGTTATCCTAACCAAGGGAGCTATTTTAGGGCTGGCTAGAGTCTTGGCTCTAGAGGGATTCCCAGGTATCCAAGGGGATTTCCCCAATTAGGTCCGTGGGCAGCAGAGGAGAGGGTGCCTATACTGCCCTTCTCCCACAGACACACTGACGAATATCTTGAATATCACCATAGATCCTTTATCTGGCGAGGGATGGAGACAGAGACAGAGACCCACATTGGAGCACTGGACTCAGCTCCCAAAGCCCAGATGAAGAGCAGAAGGAGGGAGAACATGAGCAAGGAAGTCAGGACCGCTAGACGGTGGGACAGATCTAGTGGGAGCTCACCAAGGCCCGCTGGACTGGGTCTGAACAAGCACGTGATCAAACCGGACTCTCTGAATGTGGCTGACTATGAGGGTGGACTGAGAAGCCAATGATAATGACACTGGATTTTGATTCTACTGCATGTACTAGCTTTGTGGGAGCCTAGCCTGTTTGGATGCACACCTTCCTAGACCTGGATGGAGGGGGGGCGGGGCTTGGCCTTCCCACAAGGCAGGGCACCCTGACTGCTCTTAGGACTGGAGAGCGAGGGGGAGGGGGGTAGGAGGAGTGAGAGGGAAAAGGGAGGATGGGAGGAGGTGGAAATGTTAAATAAATAAATTTAAAAAAAATAATAAAAAAATGAAAAAAATTTTTAATTAGGTTACTTTCATATCAATGCACAGCATGTAGTCAGGTGAGCCTTTGACGCTTGAGTTGGCTCTGCTAGCATTTTGAAATGAATTTGATTTTTATTGCTTCCTCTGCCCAGAAAGGCTGCTCCAGAAAAGCGGCTTCTGCTTGTTTGGGTTCCACTGGTGTTGGTGCTGCTCTTTCAGGTCCTGTGTTATAATACACTTAATCTAGGTTAGAGTACCAGGGGACCCTCTCCTGGGAGGAGGTAGCTCCCTGCCCTTGCAGATTCAGGACCTGAAGAAATTCTCCTGCATTTCTGGTGATCAACCATTGGGACTGTTGACTCTGATCAAAATTTCCTTATCACCTGATACATACTCTAAAGTCCTTTGAGAGTCAAGAAATTGCTTTTTATCTCAAAGTCAAAGTTAAATATAAATCAAAACACTAGGAAAAAAATATGTGAGTTACCTGAACAGAGTGACCAGCAATTCCTTCCTTTATGTAACAGTTACCAGAACAAAGTGACCCCAGTTCCCTTTGCAGACACTAGAGACAGGTGTAATATACTCATTTGGCTGAAGGTTGCAGGGGGCTTCTTAAGCCTCTGATTCGGTTGGGAGCTGTGACTCTGGGCAGACTGCCCTTCTGTTCTGCTAATCCTAAAATACACTTGCAGATGAAGTTCATTTGTGCAGGGATTATGCTGTTCACCAAATATCCCCACAGTTCTGTGGCTGTCCTCTGAAAGCCTGGGACCATTGCTACTGGACAGGAACTACGGAGGTCTCAGATGGACTTGCCTGAAACCTGGGCTTGGGATTACCAGGTTCTTGTCACTATCAAGCGAAGACCAGAGATGAGACAGTGGAAGGAAGTGGGAGGAACTTTAATTCAGAGTGAAAATGCACGCTTACTGGGTAAGTAGAACTTTGCCTAGGATTCCTGGGCAGCGTGTACAGTCATTCTTGTATATGAGCTGACTTTTACACTGGGCCAAGCCCAAAGTTTCCTAAAACATCAATAACCTCTGCTCACCTTCTGTACAATACTTCTTTTCTTTCCCCATGAATACTCAATGACTGCACCCAATTGCTTTCTTATAAGGCAGCTGAAGTTCTGCGTAAGGTCTAGCCTCTCTTTCAGTTTACTGAAAAAAAAAAAAAAGTAATGGATTTATTTAGTCTATGTAGAAGAGTTTTGACTGTGTCTTAGTTAGGGTTGTTAGGACTTCTATTGCTGTGAAGAGACACCGTGACTGTGAAGATGTATTGCTGTTACTGCTGTAATAAAAAGCAGAACGGCCAACAGCTCCTCAGGAGAGATGGGGGAATTCCAGGCAGAGAGAGACTATTGGGAAGAAAAAGATGGAGTTATCAGCAGGTCTTGGAGGAAACAGGATGGACACTATGGACAGAAGAGGTAATGAGTCACATGCTAGAACAAACTTATGAAGTTAACAGCTGCCTTTTAACCTGCTCAAACATAAAAAAGCATTTTTAATTGATTTATGGACACTTCACATTCCATACTTCTGCTAATATAGATATATATGTCATCTTAAAAGATGACATCAGTAAAGACAAGAAACCTAAGTGATCCCGCCTCTCAGACTGCCTCTGTTGCAGTTTTCTCAAAATTCTGCATCCAGAGCAAGTTCAAAGCTGCTGGCCAAGATGGTCCAGCTTCACAGGCTATCCAACCAAGACTTCAGATAAGCTCTACAATTTCCCATCAAACAGAAACTAAAGAAAGATAATACAGCTAGCTCTCCCAGGACTTGACCATCATCCCAATTTTCTTAGGGTCCTCTAAAGATGCCATCATCCCCAGACATCAGGAAGCAGTCCAGAAAACATGACATGCACAGTCCAAAAAGGTAGGGTGGATGGTTTTTGGTAATTCAGTGGGTTATGAATGTTTGTCATTGTTTAGGGGAGTTGGCTATAAGTTGTTATTGGCTATGGTCAAGAAAAAAGTTGAACAAAGGAAATTAGATTCAGGGATCTCTTTCTGAAGGGAAAAAGGGAGATATAGAAATAATGGGATAAAATGGTGGATTGTTGAGTCTATTTTTGAACTAAAAACAACTACGAGTTTCAAATATTTTACATTGGTATGGATTTTTGAATGCTGATACAAATTTAAGGTTAGTTTTGTTATACTGTTTATACGTTTTTACTCTTGTTTAAGGTATTGTACCTATGCATCTCACTTAACAATGTAATATAAATTTATTATCCTTGAAAGCTACTTTGGATAATAAAGAAATACAGGTTAGTAGTTAGTCATCTGTAACAATCAAACTTATAGTCTTGTTAGGTATGTTTTCAAGGTCAAACAGAGACATATTTTATTTTTATTGTTTTATTATGCTATACATTTTTCTCTGTTTCCCTACATTTCTCCCCTTCAACCTTCTCCTGCAACCCACATGCTCCCAATCTACTCACTAAATCTTGCCTTTTTCTCCTTCTTACGTAGATCGATGTATGTTAGAAACATATTTTAAATAAATAGATGGTCTTCAAACACTTAAGAGACCTACAGAGTATGACATTTAAGGTATTTTAATAACATAAGACTTTTTATGGCAGTGAGATATATCTGCTCCTGGAAGCACCAATTTACTTTAAAAAGGGATGATGGACATCAAAGAACCTCCATATGGAGCTTGCTTTCTTTTTGGCAAAGTTAACCACTGGGCAGGAAACTTCCCTTAACTATACTGATGACTGGGTAGATAATAAGATATTTTCTCTGAATTTGCTAAATAAGATAGACTGATATTGTAAATGTAATTCTTACCTTATAATTGTTTTTTATTATATATAGTTTTACTATGTTAGAATTTAAAACTTTCCCTTTTTACTTAGACAAAAGGGGGAAATGTTGTGGGATATCTGTATACTGTAAAGATATATTGCTGTGATTGGTGTAAAAAAAGCAGAATAGTCAATAGCTGGGCAGGAGAGATAGGTGGGACTTCGGGGCAGAGAGAGAATGCTGTGAAGAAGAAAAGTAGAGTAGCCAGCCAGATGTGCAGGAAACAGGAGATGAGATGGGCAATACAGAGAGATGAGGTAATGAGTTATGTGACAGAAAGTAGATTAAATATATGAGTTAATTTAAGTTATAAGAACTAATTAGGAACAAACCTAAGCTAAGACTCAGCTTTCATAATTAATAAGTCTCCCTGTTGCCATTTGTAAGCTGGTGGCCCAAAGAAAAATACTGTACATATGTGAGTTTGTAGATTGAATCTAGGCCCTATATATGCTAGGCAAGTACTCTAATACTGTGGTAAATCTCCAACATTGAATTTTTAAAAAATTAGGGTGCTGAAGAGATGGCCCAATGGTTAAGAACACTGGCGGCTCTTCCAGAGGACCAGGGCCCAATTCCCAGAACCCACATGGCAGCTCAAACCTGTCTGTCTCTCTAGTTCCAGGGCTTTTGATATTCTCACACATACATTCAGGCAAAATACCAATGATCATAAAAATAAAATATGTATAAAAGATTAATTTAAATTTTTTTATTATAGAGTTACATAAGTGATGTGGGATTCCCCCTCTGTATGGTGTGAATACCATTGGTTAATGAATAAAGAAACTGTCTTGGCCTCCAATAGGGTAGAGTAGAGCTAGTCGAGGAAAAGAAAACTGAATGCTGGGAGAAGGAAGGTGGAGTCAGAGAGAAGCCATGTAGCTCAGCCAGAGACAGATGCTAGAACTTTACCCAGTAAGCCACAGCCTTGTGGCAATACACAGATTAATGGAGATGGGTTAAGATATGAGCTAGCTAGGAAATACGCTTAAGCTATTGGCCAAACAGTATTGCAAATAATATGGTTTCTGTGTGATTATTTCGGGGCTGATCAGCTGGGAACAAACAAGGGGCTTCCTACTACACATAAGGACTGTTAGGATTCCAGCATTATGCTGACCTGGCCCCCATCAGCTGGCAGCCTACCGGCAGTCAGCCCAGGTAGGCTGAATACCTAGCCAGCCCAGGTGCCCTCCGACACTACATCACGTATTGCGTGGCTGCATGTGGGTCTGCTCAAGCTCCCCCAATTTTTTTTTCCTGACAGTCTCTGTAGTTTTGGACCCTGTTCTGGAACTCCTGTGTAGACCAGGCTGTCTTTGAACTTACAAAGATCTTCCTGAGTGCTGGGATTAAAGGCTTGCACCACCAGTGTCCAGCTATTTAAGTAAGCTTACACCTGTCTGTTGGGCCCTTCACTTTCTCCTCCCGGTCAAACCAGTCAAACTTCCACGTGGGTTTGTTGAGCTCTGTGGTTCACTGCTCTGCAGCCAAACCTCAGTGACATTTTCTTTTTTTTTTTATTTTTTTTTCTTTCTTTATTTATTTATTAAATATTTCAGTCTCTTCCCCACCTCCGCCTCCCCTTTCCCTCCCCCTCCCCCAATCCATTCCCCCTCCCTCGTCAGCCCAAAGAGCAATCAGGGCTCTCCGTCCCGTGGGAAGTCCGAGGAAAACCCTCCTCCGTCCAGGTCTCGTAAGGTGAGCATCCAAACTGCCTAGGCTCCCACAAAGCCCTTCAGTGACATTTTCATACAAGTGTTTAATGTACTTTGGGTATTTTCCCCCATACCCAGTTTTCCCTTTCCCATTAATTCCCTGTAATTCGCAGTCTGTTTCATTTCTATTTTCCTGCCATCACTACATGTAAAATATCTTAGGTGCACGCCTTTAATCCCAGCACTTGGGAGGCAGAGGCAGGCGGATCTCTGTGAGTTCGAGACCAGCCTGGTCTACAAGAGCTAGTTCCAGGACAGGCTCCAAAACCACAGAGAAACCCTGTTTCAAAAAACCAAAAAAAAAAAAAAAAAATTTGTTCTTAAATTTTGAGATAGAGTATCTCTAAGTTGCCTAAGCTGGTCTTGAACTTGCCATTTGACTCAGGCAGACCTTGGACCTTGAACCCTTTAATGTGATACAGAGAAGTTATACACTTGGGTCTGCTAATGAATGTTGCCATTTTGTGACTTTGGGGCGCATATTACTGTAGAAGTTATGAGATATATATCTATATGCTCTGTTAGTTTGCTAAAGATAATTTGTATTATAGTCACATTATATACTTCCTCATTGTCTCTGGATACAAATCACAATATATTTGAGTAAGACCCTTTGTAAGAAAAGCATGGTAGAAAGGAACATTTTTAAGCAAGATATACAGGAGAGTAATCCTGAGCTAAAGTAAAACGTACCTTTGTTTCATAATGAAGAGGAAGATGTAGAAAAAAGCCCTGTGTGGACTTAGACAGCTGCAGAAGATTCATAGGAAAGGAATTTCTTTTTAAAGTTGACTCTACTTTGATGGTTTTATTCATAATGTCAGGAGTTTTGACATCCACTCTTATACCGATGCAAAACTGGGATTGATTTTTCTATTTGTTTAAAGTACAAAACCTTGTTTTGGCCAGGTGTGGTGGTGGACACCTTTAATCCTAGCACTTAAGAGACAGAGGGAGGTGGGTCTCTATGAGTTTGAGGCCAGCCTGGTCTACGTAGGGAGTTCCAGACCAACCTGGACTACATAGTGAGAGGGTGTCTAAAAAGAATAGTAAATACATAAATCATTTTAAAATCCCTTTAGAGTCTTTGCCTGCATTAAGAAGAGGTTTATGGCCCGAATAATCTCTCTGCAGGACAAAGTTCCTGTGTATAGCTTCCTGGACTAATGTTGACTTTATCATGCCCTTGATTATTTAAAGAGAAAACACCTTCCCACTTTGGAAAGAACAAAGGTTCTTTACAGTCATGCTGCCGTCTGTGTACTTTCTAAATCTTTTATTGTCATTTGGTTGAACAGGTAGCCAAGTATTTTTTTTTCCCTAGTAGCCCATTGCTGACTTATTCATGTGTTCAGGCTGCCTGGTGGCTTTTGACATCCGGCTCTCCTTTCCAACAGCAAATCTTGTATCACACAAGGTTGGCAATTAAAACTGAATTTTCAGAAGGCATCTGGAAATCCCAAAGACATTCTTTCTTATTAAAAAATAGTTACTAAAACCATTAGGTTTATTCAATATGCTACCATTGGTTGCATTCATGTCAAGTCAGAAGAGGGACTTGATTTAAGCTATTACAATGTTACTAATGTAAAAAATTCAGACACGTTATTCTCTAGAAGTTACTAGACATTTGTTAATATCTTGTTAATAAAAATATTTCTAATTTTCAGAATCCCAGTGTCACCATTGCTTGATACAAAAACAAAATGAGGGAGGGGTGGGAGCAGAGAAATGCCTCAGCAGTTAAAAAGCACTTACTACTCTTGCAAAAACCCTAGGATTTGGCCTTTAGCTTCCACACTGAATGGCTTACAACCTATAACTCTAACTCTAGGGGGACTCAATGCTCTCCCCTGGCCTCTTTGGCTACTGTATACATGTGTGTGGCACAAATAAACTCATGTGGGTACACATACATATACATGAAAAAAATTTAAGAAAACAAAATAGTGATATGGGCCAAAATTTCGGTATCCTTCCCTTAGTTCTGAGAACTAAATCAGGGTTCCACATGCTAGGTAAGTACTTTACCACTGAGATCTGTCTGTCTGTCTACTCATCCACCTACTTATCCATCCATTCACCTATCAGTCAGTTCAAGGGGCCTGATTTGGTATTAAGAACACGCTCTGCTATGAGCTACACTCCATCCCCAGTAATTTTATTAAATTGGCCTCACCTTTCTTTAATTTAAATCAATCAAACGCTTACCTGATATTTAAGTTAGCTTCCTTCCTTCCTTTCTTTTCTCCTCCTCCTCCTCAGTATCTCTGCACCCATAAAACAGCAACTCACTGTTCAATTGTAGGCAAAATAAGCTACCGTATAATATACCCTCGAATGATTAGCAAACATCCGGAAGGAGAGGGCAGAAATCATTCAAGAGTCAGAGAAAGGGGTGGAGTGTTGCAGCAGGCTGTCATTTAGCTTTTCTACATGACAGACCTCAGCAAAACAATCTTCCTACAGTCACACAGTGTCTACTAAGACCAGAAGAATCTGAATAAAGACAAGGACAGAGAACACATACACTACTTTTATGGTATCTAGTTTTGTGTATTTTTTAAATGTTTGTTTTATTTTTTGAGATAGGGTTTCTCTGTGTAGCTCTGGCCGTCATGAAACTCACTCTGTAAAACCAGGCTGGCCTCGAGCTCAGAGATTGCATGCCTCTGCCTCCTGAATACTGGGACTAAAGATGTGTGCCACCACCACCACCAGACCTGCCTGTGGCTTATACTGAGCCCATACTCATGTTTGTTTTGACACTAGGTTGTACATTGAGTCCAAATTTATATTAATTATGTACTATATTTAGAATCTAAAATAGGACCCATATGGGTGAAATTTCAGTGAATTCAAATGAATGCAACCTTCTATAATCATTCGCGACTCCGTAAGTACCCCATAACCAACTAATTCCCTCAGCAATCTGGACCTGTACGGGTCATCCTTGATCTGCTGGCACTATCATGGATGTGTCTTCTACATTTCTCTGGGAAAGTCACACATCAGATCCTGCCTCATGTACCTCCCTGGCCAGCTGGAAGCAGCCATATTGTTTGGTTTGGCTCCTCCCATTTTCTCATAGAACATAAAATGATACAATAGGACAGATGGGCAGTGAAGAACCAAAGCTGGCTAGCTAGGTTAACTTGTTCTGAGACAATCCATTATTTGGACTTCCATATGTTGTTGAGAATGACCACAAATTCCTGGGCTTACGTGGTCCACATGCTTTAGACTCCCAAGTAGCTGGGACTATAGGAGAGTATCTCTACACCTAACTGAACAAAGTATTTTGACCTCAAAATAACTTTAAGATTTTCTAAAAGTTTCCTTGGAAAATCTTAAAGGATTTGTTTGCTCTCATTATTATGTTATTTAGGCTCATTTGATAAGCTTCACAGGAAAGATTGTCAAATGAATGATGTTTACCATTCTTTATATAATTGATGGGTGTATGTTATTTATAGAAATGTTACAAGGAGTGTAAAAAGTTTCCAAAAATCTGACATCTGAGTCTAACATTACTGATCATAGTGTTAATGAACTTGAAACACCAGGTAACAGACATAAGTGGGTCCCCTTATCAATCTATTATGATGGACTCTCGTCAGATTTTTATCCATCATTGTCAGTGAATTTGTTTTACAATTTTTGTCCCCAAAAACTCCTGCAAGTACCTATAACCCCAAGGGCTTCCTTTGCAAGTGATTCCTGGAAAAGTTTCTGGAAAGGACAGTCTCCACGGACTCTAAGGACCAGACCTTTGAGCTACTTAAGAATTTCCAAAATTCCAGTGGAGGTAAGTGATGTGGGATTCCCCTCTCTATGCTGTGAATACCACTGGTTAATTAAAAAAATCTGCTTTGGGCCTAATGGAGCACAGAATAGGGCATGGTGGAAATTCCAAGCAGACAGAGGAGGAAAGAAGGCAGAGTCAGGGAGGCACCATGTAGTTGCTGCAGAAGACAGACCCCCGGAACCTTGCCAGTAAACCAAGAGCCTTGTGGTAAAACATAAAATAATAGAAATGGGTTAATTTAAGATGCAAGAGCTAGCTAGGAATACGCTAGAGTCATTGGCCAAACAGCATTGCAAATAATATAGTTTCTGTGTGACTATTTCAGGTCTGGGCAGCCAGGAAACAATAAGCAGTAACCACCTACAGGTAAGAATTGAGTCAGAACCATTAAACCAGGAGCAAGCAGAGCAAGAACACGAGAATCTGTGATGTAAGAAAAAGGATGGTGGTGCCTATGCTTTTTGGTTTGCAGTGTCACTATCCTCGTTTCTAGATGTAATGAAATCCTTGCCTCTTTTCCCCATCAGTTTCTCAGTTTATTTTTTGCTGGTATGCCAGAACATCTGAGGCTCAGTAAATTATTATTATTATTATTATTATTATTATTATTATTTTGGTTTCTTTTGAGACAGGATTTCTTTGATATAGTCCTGCTGTCCTGAACTTGCTCTGTAGATGAAGCTGACCCAGAACACAGACATTAACTGCCTTTTTCTGCCTTCCGAGTGCCTGGATTAAATGCATGCACCACCCTTGAGGTTCAATGTTCGGCTCTAGGCTGAGTAAATGATAAACAATAGAGATTTAACATAGCTCACTCTTCCAGAGGATGGAAAGTCCAAGACAGATGGGCTGCCATGGAGACAGCCTCCTCCAAATCAGCGTTAAGAGAAACAGAAGCAACTGGACTTGATGGCAAATGGCTTCAATCCCAGCACTTGGGAGGCAGAGACAGAGGATCTCTGTGAGTTTGAGGTCAGCCTGGTCTAAAGAGGGAGTTCTAGGAGAGCCAGGGCTATCTCAAACAAACAAATAAAAGAGAGAGAAGTAATGGTCTCATGGAAGGGGGTTTATTTTTTATTTTTATTTTTTTAAATATTTTATTTATTATGCATACAATATTCTGTCTGTATGTATGCCTGCAGGGCAGAAGAGGGCACCAGGTCTCATTACAGATGGTTGTGAGCCACCATGTGGTTGCTGGGAATTGAACTCAGGACCTTTGGAAGAGTAGGCAATGCTCTTAACCACTGAGCCATCTCTCCAGCCCTGGAAGGGGGTTTATTGTGTGAATTGGCTCACATGATCATGCAGGGTAAGAAGCCCCCCAACATGTTATTTGCAAACTGGAGAGGCACAGAAGTGACTGACCTGGCTGAGCCCAAGTCTGTAAGCCTCAGAAGGAGGGAAGTTGCTGCTGCTGCTGTGTAGCACTGGCATACTGGAACTTACTCTGTTACAGGCTGGCCTCAAACCTCTGTATCTCTACCTGCCTATAGATCTGCTCTGTAATCCAATTACTGTGATTGATTAAATGCATGTGCTGCCACAGTCCTGTTTACAACTGTGTTATTGGTAAATCCTGATATGAACATACACACACACACACACCCTTGATGTGAATCTGCTTTTACAGTTCTTTTTAGAAAAAATACATTTTGCTAGAAAAGACATGGTTTGAAGTCTGTCCTGGAACTAGCTCTTGTAGACCAGGCTGGTCTCGAACTCAGAGATTCTCCTGCCTCTGCCTCCCGAGTGCTGGGATTAAAGATGTGTGCCACCACTGCCGGGCCTGATTATTAGATTCCTAAACCCCATTCCTCAGAAACCTGTGTGTGTGTTTACTCTTTGGGGGCCCGCCATCCAGCTGCCAAATAAATACACAGAGAGTTATTATTACGAATGCCTGTCCTTAGCTTGACTTGTTTCTAGCCAGCTATTCTAACTTGAATTATTCTGCTTCTCTTTGTTTAGCTTCTGGGCTTTTTATCATTCTTTAGTCTATATATCTTTCCTTCCTTCTTACTCTGTGGCTGGCTCTTGGCATCCTCCTCTCATTCTTGCTCCTCTCTGTTCTTTTTTGAGCCTCACTTTCTCCTCCTATTTATTTTCTCTGCCTGGCAGCCCTGCCTAGCCCTCTCCTTCCTAGCTATTATCAAGTGTTTAGGCAGGCACAGTAACACAGCTTTACAGAGTTAAACAAATGCAACAGAAAAGAATGCAGCACATCCTTGCATCATTACCCAAATGTTCCACAACATCTATGAAATATGAATCTCAGCTGTCTCCAGCACCACGTCTGCCTGCATGCCACCATGTGGCACCAGAATAATGGACTGAACCTCTGGAAATATAAACCACCCCAATTAAATGTTTTTCCTTTATAAGAGTTGCTGGTGTCCCTTCACAGCAACAGAACACAAAGACAGACATCTCTTCACATTAAGTAGAAATTGATATGAAGGTAACTTTTTTATATCTTGAGGTTTTTTTTTTTTTTAATTTTCATTTTTTCAAGACAGGGTTTCTCTGTGTAACAGCCCTGACTGTCCTGGAACTAGCTCTATGAGACCAGGCTGGTCTTGAACTCACAGTGCTGGGATTGAAGGCTTGTGCCACCACTACCCAGCCTTTTATCTTGTTTGATAAAGCTTGAAACCATAATTCTTCCAGGAAAGGACCATGCTTATAGACCTCTCTTTGACAGTGGTGCTAAGCATTAAAAACAGGGCCAAAAACTCCAGCTCTAGACGATCCAACGCCCTCTTCTGTCCTTCACTGGCTACTGCATTTACACAAACAAATCCATACTCAGACACAATTTAAAAAATAAAAGTAAAGGCTGGAGACAAGGCTCAGGAGTTAAAAGCACTGGCTGCTCTTCCAGAGGACCTGAGTTCAACTTTCAGGACTCACATGGAGTTCACAACTGTCTGCAGCTCCAGGTCCAGGGGATCTGATTCTTCTTGTGGCCTCTGAGAGTACCAGACATGCACATGGTGCACAGACATCCAGTGAAGGCAAAACACTTATACATAGAATAGAATAATACTTTTTTTTTTTGAAAAAAAAAATTTTTTTTAAAAAGAACATTTTAAACACACACAGGGCTTTACGCACGCTGGGCAAGAGCTCTACCAGTGAGCCACATCCTTTGTCCAAGTCACAGTCCTGAAAGATTCTGCAGCACATGTGCCCAGACCACCTGAGGGATTGCAAGATTGGTCACAAATAAAATGTAAACAATTGCACTCCTTTTCAGCTAGAGGGAGATGAAGCAGGCATGATCCATCAAAATGCTTATACATCTTACAGTCCTGAGGTCAGAGCTGGCCTTTCTGCATCACTGATGTAAACATTCTGCAAGCAGGGAAGTACCTCCCTTCTGTTTACTTGGCTTCCTACTCCATAAATTTAAAGGCAATTGTAGTCTTGTCTTTGTGACAAGAATTCCGTTCTCAAGTACTTTTTAATAGACATTCTTATCCAAAGAGACCTAAATAAGCTTAGAAAATTTTTCTATATACTATTGCTTAATTTAATAATCTACTTAATTTTTTATTGTCAGAATTTTCACATTATCTATTGTTGAAATACAGGTAGTTTTATTTTGGGGTTTTGTTCTTTCTTGTTTACATGTGTGCATGTGTGTGTGTGCGCTTGTGTGTATGTTAGGGTTCATGTCAACAGTTCCTGTAGTGAGAGAATATTGCTAGAGATAAGGGTTGGGGGAAGTGGAAAAAGGGAGTCAGGGAAGCAAAGAAGAAATCAATGACAGAAAAGCACAAACCCCAACAGATACCTTTACACCGTATTATCACAGCCAGGGTGGAGGAAATGAGGTAACCCTTGCCCTGCGTGAAGAAGCCGAGGTAAACCAGACAGGCTGATTTCAACTACGTTCAAATTGTTCTAAGACAAACCATTTTTGGAGCACTCCTTTCACATTATGTCTATTAGAATTTAGCAGCATCTAGGCATAGCAGCACATGCCCACAATCCTAGCACTTGGAAGGCTAAGGCAGGAGGATTGTCATGGGTTCGAAGCCAGATTGGGCTACATAGTGAATTCCAGAGTTCGGCCTTGTCCCAAAACAACAACAGGACAGTTCCCTACTTTCAAAGTATGTTAACTACCATAAATGGCTTAACCTGAACATTTGCAGAATTAAGTGCTATATTTGCTAGTGAACTTCCACAGAAAGAACTTGATTTATTATTATTATTATTATTATTATTATTATTATTATTATTATTATTATGCACACCAACCATGAGATCTAACTCCTGGCTGAAATTGTCTAGTGCCAACTCTGAGCTCTGTGCTACCTCTTAGCTATTATGTTCCTTGTTGCCTCTGACTTTCCTGTCATCTCTGATACAATACTTCTATTTGCAAAGTTATCCATCAGAATAGGATCTAATGCTTCCCACCATCAGGGGCTGCTGATAACCCATGTGTACACAGTGGGAGGAAGCCACAAGGCAAGCCACGGCTGGACCCATGGGCACACGGAGGGAGGAAGCCTGAAGGCACGTATACCATACTGCAATCTTAAGGATCCATGAAAGAGTAATTCTGGTTTGTACATTAGGGACTGAATTTTGCCCCAATAATTCATTAGTTGTGTGACTTAGGGTAGTATTTTCATTAGAAAGTATATTTAATACCTGTAATACAGTCAGTCAGTCACGTAGTAGGAACTTTATATGTCTGTTGAATCTTAATTTCTTTTTCTGATCAACCAGTTTAGTATTAAGATGAACCAAAACTATCACAGAAGTCTTTAACATAAACACTGGGAAGAACCAGGAAGCGTAGGAGAAAAAGAGCATAGACAGCCAAGTCCTTAGGTTGTAAGATTAATACACTACACATGTTAGTACTGGTCCAATTTGTTTATGGGATGCATGCAATTTTATTAAAAACGTTAATAATTTTGGGACTGGAAAAACACTTAAGAAAAACAAACAATGACAAGTATGGAACAAGGGTTTGAAAACAAAGAGTAGGGGGTTGGTGAGAGAAGGTGGTGGGAAAAGGTTTTAGCAAATACTAAAACACAGAAACAAAAACCTGGAGTTGGAACACTTGGTTCAGTGGTGGAGCACTTTCCAGCAAGCGCAAGGCCCAGGGTCCCATCACCAGAATGGGGTGGAAGGAGGGCAGAGGCTGGGAGTGAGTGGACAAGGATGGCTACAAGGGTGAGTGTAGGTCGGGAACTCCAACAAGCACGATCTAGAGGTGGACGCTACAATTAAAGAGGAATTGAATGTCTGTAGAAGAGATCAGCACAAATCACATTCAACACGTGATTTTGGAATATGGTAATTTGGGGGAGACTGAGTACCACACCTGATGCAGTGGTACTGGATGTGGCTTCAGGACATGCACAGGCCTAAGAGGAAACAGAAGCAAACTTGATTTACTGAGACACTAAACTTGCAAGGGATAGATGGGATCACATGAGACCTGATTAAAGAAAATGTAAAAGCGTTGTAAGTTAGACACCCATCCCACCCAAAATAACAAAACCAAATATATTAGAAAAAAATATTAACTCTAATGGCAACGTGCCATTATTCCCTTATCATCCAGGACTGACAGACACAGAAAATAATGGCAAAAACCAACTACGCTGACTCTGAATTCACTAAACTGCTACACAGAGGATTTTAGTAAGTAAATGCAGCAAGGTTGACTGATCCATTTAGGATGACTTGGGAATTATAGATTCTTAGGTTAGCACTTTTAATTTAAAAATAAAGACACGCAATCTGTAGTTTAGAAAAATGAAGCAACACTAAGCAAGGCAAAGCCAGGATGGGGCAGCTTTGGTTACTAGATGCTATTCTATGTGTTTATATTGCTATATAACTGAAAGTGGAAAATGCCTTTGGGTTTTTCAGAAAGTAAGTGTTCACGTCACATCCATTAGCTACTGTATAAAATGTAGATAAACTCACCGTATTCAAGATCTATGAAAGGAGTGTAGCTGCTAACAGACTCACGGATACATCGAAAGCTTACTTCACTCCTAATCTTGACATGGCTACGTTAATAAATCTCCAAATGCTCCAACTCTCCTCTCTCTGTTCCCCTCACATCCTGGGTATCACTCACTGCCAGCAGAGAGAAGTAATTGGTAAATGATGGAGGGGCAGAGAGAGTCCTTTATAAAAGACTTTTATTTTGTCACACAGACATATAAACACTTGCTCACAGACAGAGCATTTAAGACACAGTAGTAATGATTACTGCAGGTGACCACACTCATCAGAATGATAGGCTTCACGTCTCCTCAGTCATCTCTGAAGACTCGCTAAGATGTCTCAGCGTACTGGTTCAACCGAGAAGCTTACTTTTCATTGAGGAGAGTAAGATTGATTTGGATTAAGTGAGAACCCAAGGCACAGACCATTTGTGAAATGTCAGATAAAAACAACACTCTGCAGCGTCCCGCAGGGATGAAGCGCTGTACCTTCTACAATTACCCTTCTACAGTCTAAAAGCAGCTTGTGAACTCCTGTGGCTGGGACAATGCAGAAGACACCTTCAGGGACTTTCAACCATGCCAAACACAATGCTGTTCTTTCACTAATAACCCTCAACAGGAGCACTGTACCCTAAACCTTTCTGAGTGGGTCGTGACCCTATTGTAGATAACCTAATATGGCTGTATTTTAAATCCTTCCTCTTTTTCCTCTCCCTTCCTCCCCTCCCTCTTCCCTGATGATTTTGAGGATAGATCTCAGGGCTTTAAGACATGTTAGGCAGGCACTCCGCCACTAAGCTTCATCTCTAGGCAATTTTCCCCCTGTAAAATTTTCATAAATATGCCCAGTAATTTCCACTTTGAAAATGTAAACTATCTCATAATGGGAAATTGGAACCAGTTATGACTATAATTTTACAGAACTGTTTATGTCCTAATGCTCTTTCATATATCCAATTAATCTTAAGTTAATTTAATACAAATAGGTTATGTTAACTATAGTTAACTTTATTATGTTAAAAACATAATTTATCAATGAAAAATAAAGCACATTTTGAAGCTCTGTGCTCTATTTATGAACACATACTGTAGGTGAAAACTCCTATCGTTCCACATTCTTAAAGCATTTATTAATGTGCACTGATTACATTATGCACACATTAAGAATGCTGTAACGAATGCCAGGCTATTAGTGAAGCGCCGTCTATGGAGTGTGCCAATACACAGCAGGACTGGAGAGCCCCCCTCCATGTGTGCACTTCCACACTTGCACAAACTGCAGATGGTGCTCTGCTCTTTTCCTCGTCCACTCTGAAGCACACTTTCTGAATGCAACAGCGGCAACCCTCTATGGGAAATGATCATTTTTTCTTTGATTCAAATCAAAAGAATGTAAAAAAAATATATAGTCTAGGGATGTAGCTCAGTTGGCAGAGTACTTATTTAAAATATAGCATAAGGCCCTGGGTGTTGTCTCCAGTACCGCACACACTAGGGGTGGTGGCATACATGGTACTCTTTAAGAAAAAGGTCAAAAAAAAAAAAAGAAAAAGAAAAACCATTAAGTTTTTTGTTTGTTTTGGTTTTTGGTTTTTTAAGACAGGGTTTCTCTATGTAGCCCTAGCTATCCTGGAACTTGCTGTATGAGACCAGGTTGGCCTGGAACTCACAGAGATCTGTCTGCCTCTGCCTCCCAAGTGCTGGGATTAAAGGTGTGCGCCACCACTGGCTATGAATGAGATTTCTAAAATGAGTGGAGCTTACGTTTCATTATAACCTTGCATTCAATGATGTCAAGTGTTCACACACTTAGTAAGTGTCCATGAGACACCTACAGATCATAGATGGTTTCAAGAACAGCAGCCATTGACCACGCTTGTGTCTCACAACTGAAAGGGCAGTACTGGCCATTCTCATTGGTGAGTTCCGGAAGTCCTTTCCACGGGGATCTGAAAAAGAAAAAGAAGAAACAAAAGCATTTTATGAGGCATAATTTAATGCATATGAGCAAAGTAGGCAAGTCCTGATGATTTTTGCTTTTTACTATAAAACAATCATTTTGTCATTTGTTGCAAAATAAAACAATATTCTACAAGTATATATATACAAAGAATTTAGATTAAAAATTATTCTTTGGTATATTCTATTTTGTGATTTAATACTAGCAAATACAAATGAATATTTCATCGTTGCTATTTGGTTTTGTTTGTTTGAGCTAGGGTCTTGCTATGTGACCTTCGTTGGCTGGGAACTTATGTAGCTGAGGCTGACCTTGAAATTGCCGTAATGCTCCTCTCTGCCTTCCAAGTGTTGGAAACAAAGATGTGTTTCACTAGGCCCAGCTGCACGATTAAAATTTTAAAAAACTACCATTCCAGAAAATCTATAAATATATATGTAATATCCTCTCAAGCCTAATTTTAACCTTGTTTGTGCTTTGAGATACAGTCTTATGTAGCTCATGTGGCTCTGAACTCAGGCTCTCCCTGTTTTGATTTGCCATGTGCTGAGATCACAGGCGGATGCCTCCATGCTGGCAATGATTTCAGTCTTTCAGAGTGAGTTCATGACTCACACTGCAAATATATAAGTGTGTTATGTGTGAATTTGATAGAACTAGAAAACTAAAGGAAGTAATACAGAGACAGCGAGACTTATAATTAGGAAAATGCCAGTTAGTTCCTTATTCTACAGAATAACAAGCCAACTGGTTACATACTTACCTCTAATACTTAGTACTTTATGTACAGTACCTCAACACTGACAGCCACCCCACGAGATAAATGCTATACCTATCGCTACATGTCCAGAGAGAGGAGGGATGGACAGACGTGACTAGTGACAGATCCCAGCAGCACTACACGGACTGTTAGTGCATCTCCTGATGCTCACGCGAGACGCAGTGTAGGCCACTTACACATTTAGTCTAAGCACGCAGAAGGAGACACACTTATGTCTAGACGTAGAGAGATGCAGGTGGACTCTGGCTGAGTGTATGCCATCTCAGAAAAACACACAGCACTGACACGGCTTAATCCACTAATCACCAGGAGAACTAACAAATCAAGATATAACAAATACCACTTGAAACAGCAGTCAAGATACCGACTGATATTTTAAGGATGATGGAAACTATGACTTGAAAAGTGAATCATCTCAAAAGGTTCAACCTGGATACTTCAAGTATTTTATGTATCCTAATCGCATCCAAATTATCAGTTATCTTGAAAATTAAAGACTATTCCACAAGTACAAACCATAAAACTTAATATCCTCAAATTAAAACCAAAATAGTTAAGGGAGGTAAAAATTACATGGTTGAGTTAAGGTCCAGATGCACACAGCGTGCAGAAGTGAATTCCGAGAAAGCCTTGTTTACCTGATATCTGATACACTGGCTGGACGTTAGCCATGCAATAACTTACCTCTCAAGATAAACATAGTGTCTGGAAAGGACATTTTTAACCAAAACTACAGTCTTTGCAGCAGTCTCTGGGCCCATCAGTTTGGAAAAATACAACTTTGCACGAAGAAAATACCCAATAGGCCATAGCCACTCCTAAAACATGATTTAAAAAGAAAGGAAAAAAGAATTGTGATATCTAAATTTATTTCAAAACCAATTTAAATTTGAAAATTCTGAAAAGAGAAACAAAATTCTTACAGGTCCTTGGTGGTAATTGAAACCTTTAGCAAGATTGTAGTTGTCATTGTCTAAGGCATTATCATAAACTCCACAGTAAACCATATCACTGCAAAATGATTGGAGTTTGAGGTCAGTAAGAGGTCAGGCATTATAGAGGAGCATCAGAATTTCAACAGTAAAGGCAAGAAAAATAATCATTTTCTCTCCCAATCTATAGAGTGAGCCTGCTCAGCATTAGTACATTACTTAACACACAATTAGTACATATGAGCACAGAGGACTTTATAATGTGCTCAGGAAAGATTAACAGAGAAGGCAAGTGTCCTTAAGCTTTCTTTCATATTTAGAGCCCAGATATTAACTTATTTACAGTTGAAGGTCATGATACTAGAGGAGGGAGTATATAAAGGGGAGGGGGAGGAAAGGAAAAGGAAGATAACAGCATATAGTGACGTAGGACCAGAGTGAGGGCTATAAGGTGGGAGGAAGAACAGGTGGCCAGGAAATGGAAGAGGGGCGTCTCAGAAATATGTATGAAAATGTCATAGTCACAGCTATTACTCTGTATGCTAATTTTAGAAAATTAATAAAAAAAAATACTGAGGCATCTTGTTTTCAAGGAGCTAGTCTATAGTTTAACCACTTCACTAGGCTTCACTGGGTGGTGGTTGCACATAACTTTAATTCCAGGACTTGGAGGCAGAAGCAGGTGATCTCTCTGAGCTCAAGGCCAGTCTGGTCTACAGAGCAAGTTCCAGGACAGCCAGGACCATTACACAGAGAAACCCTGTCTCGAAACCGCACCCCCCAAAAGTGTATAACAATTAAAATACCCATACAGTTATCTGAATCAGTAAAACATCATTAAAGACAAGGTTTCACGGATTGTAGAGCAGAAAGCCATTTATTTATTTATGTAAATTATTTATCTTGTGGTGCCTATTGATCAAACCTAAGGCCTTATCTATGCTAGGCAAACATCCCACCCCTTAGCTACATTCTTAGTCCATGTAAGGTTATATTTTAGCTAGGCAGTGGTGGCGCACGCCTTTAGTCCTAGCACTTGGGAAGCAGAGGCAGGCAGATCTCTGTGAGTTCGAGATCAGCCTGGTCTACAAGAACTAGTTCCAGGACAGGCTCCAAAGTTGCAAGAGAAACCATGTCTCGAAAAACAAAAACAAAAAAAGGGTTATATTTATATTTTAAACTTCTCTATGAAGCTATTTTAAAACTTAAATTAGCATACTGTCAGATTATAAACAACAATTGAATATAGATACTGCTATAATATATAGAATTTATAACATAGTTATATACTGAAAGTGTTACAAACATGGCCAACAGATGAGTTATGCATATTGAAATTTAATTAAATTGTAATTTTAAAATTCTGTTTAGTGATACAAAATGGCCACATGTGCTTTTAACATAACTTTTAGTTCTGATCAGCAGGTTTTCTGTTTTGGGGGGGAACAGGAGTTTGAAACAGGGTCTTACTGTGTGGTCCTGGCTGACCTGGAACTTTCTCAATAGACCCAGGCTAGCTTTGAACTCACAGAGATCTTCCTGTATATGTACACCTGACAAGTTTTTAATCTGCTCTGAGTATGTAAGCATGCAGAAAATGACAAGTATTAGCATATAAAATGTTGCATATATCAGAATGAAATGAAGCCAAGCATGGTGGTAAGTATCTAATTCTGGAACTTGGGAGGTTGAGACAAGAGAGTCAGTAATTCAAGGTTGGCTTCAGAAGAGCCTGGCATGGTGGCACACACCTTTAATTCCAGCACCTGGGAGGTAGAGGCAAGTAGAGCTTGTGAGTTCAAGGCCAGGCTGGTCTGCAAAGTAAGTTCTAGAACAGCCAAGGCTATTACACAGAGAAACCCCAGCTCATAAAACAGAAAAAAACAAACAAACAAAATCAAAAATAAAAGACCAAAAAAATGAAATCAGTATATAGAAAGGTGGGTGCAATGGTATCCAGCACTCGGTATGCAGAGGCAGGCAGATCTCTGAGTTCCAGGTCAGCCTAGACCACATAGTGGAAATCAGTATAAAGTAGAAAACCCAGGATCAGCTGTTGAGTGCCCTGGTGTGTGTGTGTGTGTGTGTGTGTTTGTGTGTGTGTACGCGTGCATGCGCACAAGACCCAACAAAACACCAAACCCCCAAAACTGAGAAAGGCCATTAGAAATTTAATTTATAAAAGTAAAGACATTTGCATATGCAAACTGTAAAATAAAAACAAAGTTATTTACTAATTTAAGTAAAAAAAAATGGTGTAATTATTGTAAAGACTGCCGGTAAAGAACACAACTAAGCTCTCTCCTACCACCACTGCAAATGAACAGATAATGCACAGGATCTGAAACAGCACAGACAGTTCCAGTTCAGCAGGATGAAGAACTGCCAGCAAAGAAACACAGAGACTGTCTCTGAGGGCCTGGAGAGACGGCCCAGCAGTTTAGAATGCTTGTTGCTCTTGCAGAAGACCCGGGTTCAATGCCAGCATTCACATGGTGGTCACAACTATCTGTAACTCCAGTTCCAGGGTATTTCCACACCCTTATACCAGACATGAATGTGGCACATAGGCACACAGACATACATAAAGGCAAAACACTCATACACATTGAAAAAAAAAAAAAGATGGCCTTTAGCTGTGGGGCGTGGCGCTGGGGACATAACCCGGGGTCTTGCTGGGGCAAGCACAGTGCTCTACCACTGAGCTAGAAACCCCCAGCAGCTCTCCCCTGCCCCGGGACAGGCACTCCTGTCTCAACTAGTCAGAGAGTAGAAGATGATCATGAACTCCAATTCTCCCGTTTCAGCTTTCTAGGTGCCGGGTACAGGCATGTGCCATCATGCTGGCTATTATAAAATTATTTATTTTTGTCGTCTTGGGAATTGAACTTGTGGAACGTTTTAGTGAGAGTGGGTGCTGGGGACTGAATCCAGGCCCCCATCTACACGCTAAGTTAATGTCTGCCAGTGACCTACATCCCTATCAAGTTGTTTTTTTTTTTTTTTTTTTTTTTTCTTCTCTTTGTTTCTTCTTTCTAGACAAACTTGCTTTCGTTCCCTTTTAGACAACTTAGGTAGCTGGAACTCATGTGCCAAACTGGCCGGGAATAATCAGCAATCTTCCTGCTGAAGCCTCCAAGCGCTGGTGTCATGGTACTGAGCTTCCATCCTCAGGTTTGAGTCTGTTGTTGTTTTGTTTCTGAGACAGGGCCTGGCTAGCGGTCCAGACTGACTTTGAATCTGTGATCACCCTGCTTCAGATTCCCCAGTCCTAGGACTCAGACGTGAGGCACCAATTCTTAGTCTTTCACACAAATTCTCCTAGATTTGCGACTATATGGATACAAAATGTACAAAAATGAGTAGAAATGACTTGAGTAATAGAGAAGATGGGAATGCTGCTTGGGTCTTAGACAAAGGGATTTAAAGTAACTTCTTTTTCTTTATACACTGGTACTTTTCAACATCCACAATAATCATGTATTACTTTTATGTCAAAAAAGAAATAAAAACTATTCATGACATTAGTTTCATGTTTTTATAACTTTTAAGTTAATTAGTGAATATAGGAGAAACCATAGGTATATTTAACACCCACACACAATAAAGTGGCAGATGTTTTCAGAAGTTTGAATGCAATTTTTGAGAAGTTATTTGTAAACAAGTACAGAATGGCTAATGCTAATCTATGTGGATTAAAGACAGTATCAACAACTTTCTTAATACTTATGTTCCAACTTACTCTGGATCTAAAGTTTTCATGCCAAGGGGACCAAGCAATTTTTTTTCTGCAATTTCCAAAGCTTTCCAAGCTTTTTCAGCAGTAAACAGTTCAGGGGCCTAATGAAGAAGGTAAAACAAGCAAAGAAAAAAAACAAGCATTTTAATATCACAGAAAAATGAGCTCTTACCTATATACGTTAAGTATAAACTTTGAAAAGAAAGAAAAAAATTAAGGCTATGGTGTGTTCAGAATTTGAGAGTGGATACCAAACAAATCTAACCCAGTGAGGCTGAGCCCGAACTGCCTTTGTCAGCCTGAGAAGCTGGGAAAGCTCAGAGTGACCATTCCCTCGGGGCACACAAGAAGGAGTAACCAGATCCAAGGGGTAGCCATAGCTCCCAGAAAGGCAGGGCTCACCTCGACCCATCACTTTATTTCTAGACTTGCAGAAGCACCCTGTAAGAGTACTTGAACTGCAGGCAGTGGTGGCGCACGCCTTTAATTCCAGCACTTGGGAGGCAGAGGCAGGCGGATCTCCGTGAATTTGAGGCCAGCCTGGTTCACAGAGTGAGTTCCAGGACAACCAAGCTGTTACATAGAGAAACTTGTCTCGAAAAATTGAAGAAAAAAAGAAAAAAAAAAAAAGAAAAGAAAAAGAAAAAACCTTAAACCTTTTCCCCTCTCTTGGCCATAATGAATTTAGAACTTGTATTCCAACAGTGGAAGTACTTTCTTGTGTTATGTGGAAGAGAAAAACATTTTGCATCCACTTTAATAGTTAAATGACATGAAAAATGAACCTAACCAAAGCTACCGCTGTGCAAGCTTGCACTTCCATACCACGATACTTAGTATTATTCTGCTCAGCAATCCTTTTGACAAAGTCACACACCTAGGAAGGCATGGATAAATATGAAGCTTTCCTAGTCTACTGATCTTAAGGGTTCATCTTTAGACTGAGATTTAACAACAAAACAGTCAAGAATTCTTAGCTAGGTATTTGGAGAGATGGCTCAGTAGTTAAGAGCCCTTCCAAAGGACACAAGTTTGATTACCAGCACCCACATGGTTAACTCAAAACAGTCTGTCATGCCAGGCTTGGGGGGATCTGATGCCCTCTTCTGGCCTCTTGGGGTACTGCATGTACATGGTGCACAGTATATACTCGTGGGCAAAACACCCCCTACACAAAATAATAAAATAATTAAATAAATTACTATGATAATTTATATTAACAATAATATATAATACCAAATACATAAATAAATAATTTAAAACATTCTTATCTAAATAGAACTAATTAGAGAAAAATGCAAAGGAGACCAAAAGTGAACATAAGCTGCCTGTGCACAACTTTCCTACTGGTGTACCGGGGAGCTGTTTTTGGTACCTGCTTGTGTAATACAAATGCCCACAGCATTCAGGGGGAATGTATGAGGGCTGAGGCTAACGGGAGCAGCCCAAGTCATCCAGTGTATGGCACAGGTACCAAGTACTGTCCTATACACAAACACTAGGAAACACTTTGTTTCTCATCACCCATTGTTTTCTATTTTTGACACTAAATGTTATAGATTAGAGATAATATGCCTACTTAATTCCTGAAACTATATAAAATTATCCAGAAAGCAATAACTTTTCATGGTTAATGGGAGCTGAAAACCAAACAGGAAAAAAAAAATCCCATAGTATAGGTGTGATAACACTTTTGAAATTTGAAAGTAACACATGGCTTACCACGACCATTGCTATGGTAAAATTAGGCCTGAGTTGATAGTCACACCAAGGACTTGACGCTCCATAGCTATCCTTGTAGATGCCACGCTTGTGAACCAGATTCGGATGCTTCTCATTAGGATCTGAAGGGTCTTCAGAAACATGGAACAGCTTTTCAAAGTTGTTCTGTATTTTTCTGTTCCACTCATCATATGAAACTGTTACAACTTTTCCTGAAAAGCAATAAGACATGGCAATTGTAGACATTAAGTATATCCCAAGTACTATTGCTAAAACCTCATATTTAGCTTACTTGTGAAACACATTATCTATGTTTTGGAAAATGTGGCTACATTGGATAAAAGTATAAGTTCAAAGACCAGGTACCTCGCCTAAAAAGAATGTAAAGGGCCCAGGAATAACTTCATATTCATCACACATTGAACATTTCACATACATTGAATTAAAAATACAATTAGCTTTACCTAATTCTTTTTACTTTTTAGAAAGTTTAAAGTTGTGTGGGTAGCTCAAACATTATTTCTATTGTATAGAAATTGTTCCAGAAAGAGATGTAATGATTTCCAGCTGTTCAGAGAATGTAACTTGCTCACAAAGTTAGGGCAGAGAGACGCACAATGAGGCCAGCATGATGCTGCCTTCCTCCGTCAGTTCAGGGGTGCTGTGGGAATGGCGTTAGTAATCAACTTCATCATAATTTCCATATCGGTAAATTAATGACTTTTCTTGCTCTTAAAATTTTGGGTCTTCAGTCCAATGATGGAAACAAAGGTTAGTACCTTGTGTGGTCCTTCTAAAACAGGCCACCTTACCATGCCTGCTCACGCTGACTTCACGGTAACAAAGGTTACTACCTTGTGTGGTCCTTCTAAAACAGGCCACCTTACCGTGCCTTCTCACGCTGACTTCATGGTAAGGGAAAATATTTTTCTTGGACAATTCCAGCAACCAACGAACAGCAGATTTGCACATGCCAACAATTTCCACAGCAGATCCATCTCTAAAATTAAAAAGATTTATTCTCTATGTTGAACTTATTTAAGCATTATTTAAAAGGGCATTCAGTAAGTAATTTTGGGTTGGGGATGTAACTCAGTGGTAGAAGGTTTGTCTAACATTAAGGAAGTCTCTGGGGTAACACAGAACTAAAGCAAACAAACCACCATCAACAAATGTTGGTGAACAACGCATCATATAAGCAACCATCTGTCCCCGCCTCTACATATTATATCATATAAGAAAGCTCTTCCCTTACTATTTTCGCACTGATTATGGTCCTAACATTAAAAACATTTATATTTTTACTTTGTGTATACATGTGCGTCTCTATGAGTATGTGCACACATGCGGATGCCCACAGAGTCCGTAAGTGTGTTGGATTTCATGGAACTGCTGTTACATTAGGTTGTAAGCCTCCTGCCCTGAGTGCTGGGAAATGAACTTGGGGAACAGCAGGCCGCTCTCTTCCCAGCTTAGCCATCTCACCAGCCCCTCCCCTCCTAACATTTATTTATTAGTTTTGAGACAAGGTCTTTCTAGTTAGTATGCCCGATCTGTTTGAAGATAAAAATCTTTTATATGAAAATAGCTTATGGGCTTGAGAGATGGCTCATCAATTAAGAGCAAATATTGCTCTTTTACCCAAGCCTGGTTTGGTTCCCAGCACCCACAGTGAAAAAAGTGCCTCTAACTCCAGTTCTGGAGAATCAGATGCCCTCTTCTGGCTTCCAAGGGCACCTGCACACATATGCACCTTCCCACTCAGACACATCAGTTTTTATTTTAAAAAACTAGAAAATAGCTTCTGAGCTTCACTCAGTATATATAAAAAAAACCTTCTGGTATTTGTTGACAACTTCTGAAATCATAAATGAAAACTCCTTAAATAACAAAGCTAGAGATAAAAGGTTCAGAAAATAAAATTTTTTTTTTTTTGAGAAAGCCCTGACTGTCCTAGAACTAGCTATGTAGACCAGGCTGGCCTCGAATTTACAGAGGTCTGCTTGCCTCTGCCTCCTGAGTACAGGACTAAAGGCGTGTGCTATCACCATCTGGCAATAAAAAACATTTTTTTTTTTTTTTTTTTTTTTTTTTTTGCTTTTTGAGACAGGTTTTCTCTATGTAGCCATGGCTGTACTGGAACTCACTCTGTAGACCAGGCTGGCCTCAAATTCACAGAGATCTGCCTGCTTCTCCCTCCCAAGCGCTGGGATCAAAAAGCATGAGCCACCACTGCCCATCTAAAAAAACATTTTTAAAAGATCAATTTCAACTTGTTGTTTTCCATACTTGTAAAGATAGGCATAATAAAATCTTAACATTGTATGAAGTTCGGATTAAGAAATGTCTTAGCCAGGGCTGGGGAGACGGCTCAGCAGGTAAAGGCCCTTGGTGCCAAGTCCGATGACCTGAGAACCCCAAGGCGGGAAGAGCAAACTGACTACCGCAAGTGGTCCTCTGACCTCCATGTGTGTGCTGTGGTATGAACACACACATGTGCTCCCTCCACTCCACAAATAATTGTAACAATTTCTTTAAAGAATTATTTTTGTGATTTATTTAACTTTATTTTAAGTGCATTGGTCTAAAGGTGTCAGATTCCCTGAAACTGGATTTACAGATAGTCAGGAGCTGCCATGTGGGTGCTGGGAATTGAAGCCGGGTCCTCTGCAAGAGCCATCTCTCCAGCCCTGTAACTTTTTTTTTTTTTTTTATATTTAAAGAAAATGTCTTAACCATTAAGATGATGAATTATAAAATGTTTGAGATTCTTGCAGAGGTGCAAAATCCAGATCTCCTGGAGGAGACCAGGTCACTCTCCTTGATGACTTAGCCCAAGACAGCTGCTAATCTGTATAATGGGGAAAGGAAGGGAGGAGCTGAGGAGGAAACGAAGAGAAGGATCTGGAATGATGTGGAGACTGTGGTGAGTAACAAAAGATTCCATGAGTAAGTGTGTCTGCAAAAAGAACTGGAATCACAAGAGCATCACTGCTGAAGCATCCAAAATGAACTCTACCTCGGGGTGGCTGGGATTCCTCTGTTCCTAGCTTGGTCGCTTTCTCCCATCTTATCCATCCACGTGCCGCAGTTGAAGCGATTCCCCCCATAGACAAATCCCGTTTCTTCATCAACCCCTACAGTTATATTGAAACCTAAAAAAAAGCAAAACCAACACGTATAAAATAGTCACGACGGCACAGGTTTGTGACCCGGGCACTCAGGAGGCAGAGGCAGGGGTGTCTGAACATGGCCATGACATGTGGTGAACAGTGCCGTGGGGAGCTGTGACAGAGGCTCCAGGAGAAAGGCAGAGCCTGGTACCTCAGTGCCTCTTGTTCTCTGGCTGTTGTGGACGTGATTTGTGCTTCTCATGACAAACATGTACACTCAGTGTATAAGACAGGACGTCAGAACACTGCTACAGAACCCAGTCTGGTGAAAGAACGTGCTGAGTGCTGTCCCCAGTGCGCTCTGAGTCTGCAGATGGCTCTGCTTTGCTTTCGGGCTTCCCCAGATATGATCAACAGAATGTGCCAGGAGATTGTGTTTAAACTGGTCTGTCCTGAGAACGTTCAGAAAAAGGGCAGCTCTGTTCATTCTTAGTAGGAGCTTACTGATGGTTGTTTACATATTTTTTGAACTCAAACCTTCCTCTGATCATTGCCTTCTTTGTTACATTTGTGTATAAAAGCACACTGAAACTGAAATAAGGTGTCTACAGTGTTACACTGTAGTCCACCCCATTCTTTCCGGTCCTCAGATCCCAGGATAAACAGAAGAGTTCTGCACAGGTCAACGGAAGTCGACACAGGAGAATCACACAAGTTTGAAGCTGGCTTATACAGTGAGCTTGAGGCTAGGTAAGCCTACACAATGAGACTCTTTAAAAACAAGACAAGAAAAAAAACCCGAAAGAAACTAAAAATCATTAAGTTTTATAATAATAAATACATGTAAATTTTATTTCTCCTTCAAGAAAACACAAGTATACATGATGTTCATTCTAAAGTACTGCTTACATTAGCAAAATCATAAGTCATCACTCAGTGGAGGGACAGCTTAGTGTGTGTACACGAGGAAATCATAAGTCATCACTTGGTGGAGGGATGGCTTAGCGTGTGTACACTAGGAAATGCTCTGCCCTTTAAATAAAAAACAGAATGTATATGGAGAGGCGAGCCTGGTCTACAAGAGCTAGTGCCAGGACAGGCTCCAAAGCTACAGAGAAACCCTGTCTCGAAAAACTAAAAAAAAAAAAAAGAAAAAAAAAAGAATGTATATGGAACAAACAGATGAGTTCCTAAGACAAAATGGTTTAGGGAAGAAGTTACAAAAGGTTACATATAAAAAAAAACTTTTTAAAATTAGGTATAGTGGCACATGCCTTTAATCTCAGCACTCGAGAGGTAGGGGCAGGCAGATCTCTGTTGAGTTTCAAGACCATCCTGGTCTACATAGTGAGTGCCAGGACAGTCAGGACTACACAGAGAACTTATCTGAAAAAGAAACAATCAATCAAACAAACAAACAAAACCCAAAACTAAACCAACCAACCAACCACACAAAACAAAAAAGGCAATATAGTAAAATATTTCATTTCAATGCCCAATGCAAAGGAAAAATTATTTTGTTTACTTAAAGTTGAAATGTTTCACAACAACAACAACAACAAAACTCTAAAACGTCTTAGACATGCCATAAAAACATTCTTTGGAATCTTGTTTCCATTGACTTCTCTTAGAGAAGGATAAAAATGTATCAGGGATTGTTACCAAATAGCTTGGATAAATATTTGTGTATTACTACTATACATAATAAATCACTATGAGTGAGGCTAGTCTGGTCTACATAGCAACTTTTAGGCCAGCTAAGGCTTCATAGCAAGATCCTATCCTGATCAGTCAAAAAAAGTTACATACTGAGTATTCAATTTTATATAATATTTTCAAAGCCAGGGATATGGCACAGACTTTTAATCCCAGCACTCAGGAGGTTGAGGCAGATAATCACTGTGAGTTCAAGACTAGCCTGGTCTGCGTGTGAGTCCCAAGACACCCAGAGGTTCATAGAGAGACCAGTCTTAAAACAATAACAAACAATGAGTTTATAAATATGTTCAAAATAATGACAGTGTAGGGAGGCAGAGATCAGTAGTAAGACCCAGGTGGGATAGGGAAAAATGTTTGTGATGATAGATTAGGTCTGCATCTTTATATGTTAGTGGTTTCAGGAACACACTGCCCAGCATGAGTTAACATGAGAACTGGTGGAAATTAATGAGGTCTACAGTCTAGTCAGTAGCATCATATCACATTTCTTGATTCTGATTGATTACTTCAGTTATATTAAGACTGGGGGAAGGGTTTGCTGTACCCTATCTATCATTTTACAACTTTTTATCAATCTGCAATTCTTTTAAAATTACAATTAAAGGCCGGGGGATGGTGGCGCACGCCTTTAATCCCAGCACTCAGGAGGCAGAGGCAGGCGGATCTCTGTGAGTTCGAGACCAGCCTGGTCTACAAAGCTAGTTCCAGGACGGGCTCCAAAGCCACAGAGAAACCCTGTCTCGAAAAACCAAAAAAAAAAAAAAATAAATAAATAAAATTACAATTAAAAAGTAAATATACACCAAAGTCATCAAAACCATTCCCAAAGTGAGTAGGGACGAGGGGAAATGAGATAATCAGCCTTGTACTGGCTGGCCTTAGGGCAAATGAGTTAAGAGAGTGTAACTACTTTAAGTTGACATACAAATACAGCGCTGTAGAGGTGCTGGGGCCAGCCTGGTCTACACAGAGGCAACCATGGGTGACATCCTTCCTTTGTCAACCAGCAGCTCTGGGAAGCCAACTTTCCATTCCTTCATTTTGTAAAAATTAAGAGTAATGTAACATATTCTTTTACTTAAAAAATTAATTCAGGTATTTCTCTCTGTACAGTGCATGCATGTGTCCCCCTGTGTTTACTAGTGCACACACACACGCGCAAGTGTGTGCAGGACCAAGGTTGATGTTAAATCTTCCTTGCTTCCTCTTCTACCTTTGTACAGTCAGGGTCTCTCAATCAGACTGAGCTCCCCAGTGTGAGATGGTCTCTGGAGCTGCCTTACTTGTCCGGAGATACCACGCCTCTGCCTTCGGAGGCTGGAATTATCAGGCTCACCTGGCATTTACATAGGGTCTAGAGATCTGAACTCCAATTCTTTCACTTGTTCTCCGTACATTTTAACTGCTGAACCATCTCTCAAGTCCAATGTAATTCATTACTAATGTTTTCAGGAGTTAAGTAGGAATAACATTGGTAAAGACGTCATTATAACGGCTGGCATATAACAACTCACAGAACTATAATCTTTTTTTTCCTTCTTCTGTTTGATTATTTATTTATTTTGCTTTGCGAGGGGGTTTCTCTCTATAGCCCTGGCTGATCTGGAACTTACTCTGTAGCTCTGCCTTCTGAGGGCTGAGACTATAGGTGTGTGTGTGTGTGTGTGTGTGTGTGTGCGCCACCACACTGGGCTTCCTGTTTACATTTTTGAGATTAGGTTTCACAGTGAAGCTCAGGATAGCCTTGAACTCATGACAGTCAAGCCTCTACCTCCTGTGCTCCATGACAGGCATGTGCATACCTGGAAGAAAAAAATTATACTAAAACTGTGATTATAAACTGTAACACCAGGAGCTGGAGAGATGGCCCAGCAGTTACGAATACTTGTTGCTCTTGTGGAGGACCCGGATTCCACAGCCAGTGGTTCCCTACCATCCCTACCTCCGGTTCCAGGGGCTCTGATGATCTCTTCTGACCTCTGCAGGCAGCAGGCATGCACATGGCACATACACTTGCAAGTAAAAAACTCACACACACATACATAAAATAAATTATAAAAGCCAATATTATCTTGAAAATTGGCTGACAAAAGATATAAACCTTGATTTTGTTTTTTAGCTTGGAGAGATCAGAAATAGCACCGTTAAGTCTTAACTATGGAGTGGATTACATACCCTCGTCTTTCATGTTCCGATCTATCTGGGGGCCGGCGTTCCTCTCTCGGAACTGAAGGCCCTGCATGTGCCTTTGCATAGCTTCCTGTATTACTTCAAACAATGGCTGATCCTGTTGGAGACAGCAAGAATGCGTCCTCTGTTAGAAATGGATTCTACTCTTATTTTCCCCTAAGTCCCTCAACTCTAGTAATATATATGTATTACTAGATAAATAATCCCCCTTGGCGAGGAAGTAAGGAGTGGGTGGGGCTGGGAAAGCAGCAGCTCCTGTGCTCCCAGGCTGTCTGGGTTTAACCGGGGAGCAAGTCTAATCTCTGCGACCTCTCACGGTGTCAACACTAAATAAAGATTCATATTCAACTTTTTTTTTTAAATATGGAACGCTTCATGAATTTGCGTGTCATCCTTGCGCAGGGGCCGTGCTAATCTTCTCTGTATCATTCCAATTTTAGTATATGTGCTGCCGAAGCGTTATGACTTGGATTCTTAATATTTTACATTAAAAATAAAGTCACATTTCATTAAAAATTATTTTAAGAAATGCTCTTTACCAGTGTACCAGCAGGCAAAGGTGCAGAATCGTCCGTGGGATACATTCTAGAAACTGGACATTTGAGGATGTCTAGACCATTTGGAACCATCTTACAATAGTCCTGAATACACTGCAGCCACCACCATACAGCATCCCGACAGTTGTACCTGGCGTAAGTTCCTTCACCCAGGAGGTTAGGAATGAGGCCGTGCCTCAGGGTACCAGCAAATGCTAAAATAATATTCCTAAAACAACAGAAATAAATGGATCACTTGAGATGAAAACACTTATAAAATTGAAGGGAAAAAACAGTCACTTTTTCAGGGGTCTGGGGGATGCCCGAGCTCCCAGAGCAGTTTTTCTCTCTAGTCATCTTTGGAGTCAGTTCCCAGTTGGGAGTTTATAAGGGCTGCCATAGCTTTAGCTTCTTTTTTTTTTTTTTTTTTTTTTTTTTTCGAGACAGGGTTTCTCTGTGGTTTAGCTTCTATTTTAAAAATGATGTATTTATTTTTGTTGCCTGTTTATGAGTGTTTACCTGTGTGTGCATATGTGTACCACATGTGTATGGAGCCCATGGGGGTGAGAAGTGTGATGGATCCCTGGAACTGGAGTTACAGATGTTTGTGAGCTGCCATGTGGGTGCTGGGAACTGAATTCTTTGGGAGCAGTGAGTGCCATTAGTCACTGAGCCATGTCTCTAGCTCCCAATTTCTGTGTTTGAAGTCTATGTTATTTTCATATAGAAGTAATCCTCTAATATGCAGTTTATTCCTTTAAATAGTAGGTATCAAGAACAAAGTAAATACATAAGAAAACAAACGGACAGAAACTGGCCTTAAAACTATAATTCATCCCAACACACAGGAGGTACAAGTCGGAAGAGCTCTGTGAGTCCCAGGTCATCTGGCCTACAGGCTATTTAGGGCTACATGGTAAGGGCCCGCTTTAAAACAAAGAAACAAATCAAACAAAACCCAAAACAACAACAGCAGACGCCAACTATAACCCACATTAATAACTGACAGATGGCGGTTTATCGTCTAGGGGATTATTCCAGTACAAATGAGAACTTGGCTTGCGAGACGGATGCACTCTAGGGACAGCTCGTATCTACATGTGAGGTCTGACTAGCAAAGGTCACTGAAGAAGGCTAGGCCTCATTATGTCTCAGTTTAACACTTATCCCTCTCCTTACCTCTTGTTTTGTTTTTTGAGACAGGATTTCTCTGTGTGGCCCTGGTTGTCCTGGAACTCACTCTGCTGACCAGGCTGGCCTCCAACTCAGAGATCCACCTTCTTCTGTCTCCCCAGTGCTGGGATTAAAGGCCCGCACTACCACCACCTTGCTAATACTTGTCTTTCAATAGTGCCATAGGAAGCTTTTATTCTAGTTTTGTTTATAGGCCACACAGAAAGTGGTGGACCATAGGATGACAATGTATGACTTAGATGATGGTCCAATGCAAAACTAAGAGACAGAAATTTGTAACGGCACACAGAGTGATGACTGAGGGTGGGGGCCGCTACAGCAACGTAAAAAGCCCCCAACCGTCATGTCATGGAGTGCTTTCCATGTGGCAGAGAGATTTTTGGGTCCTGTAACTGCATCCATCATCTAGCAGAGTACGGTGAGTGTGCCGACCATCCCACATAAAGCACAGAGGGAGGCTGCCATTGTCAGCTGCGGATATGAGCAGTATCAGAAGTTCTCCATGCCACAGGCAAAGGCCTTTGCCACTGTGTTTTGCTGAATTCTGATTCCTTATACCTAACTCATAAGCCATTTACTTAGGGGATCTAATAGGTAAGCAGACAGCCCTCCAAATTAAATTTACAGAAATTTTATTAATTTATGTGTATGGTATTTGCTTGCATGTATGCCAGCCTTCCTGGTGCAATGCTGGCTGAGGCCAGAGGTGACAGATCCCCTAAAAACGGAGTTACAGATGGTTGTAAGCTGCCATGTGTTTGCTAAGAATCAAACACGGATCCTCTTAAGTACTGAACCATCTGTCCAGTTTCCCCAATTTTTAAAAGTATGATTATTATTATTATTATTATTAGTGTGTGTGCATATCTTGGCTGCAGAATATGTGCTGAGGTCTGAGAACAACTTTGTGAAGTCATTTATTTACCTTTCTGTGGGTTCCAGGAATTGAAGTCAGGTCACCAAGCTGGCATGGCCAGCACCTTTACACATCAAGCACCTTGCCCCACTAAGCCATCTTGCTAGCTTCCCAATTTATTTATTTATTTATTTATTTATTTATTTTTTTTTGGTTTTTCGAGACAGGGTTTCTCTGTGGTGTTGGAGCCTGTCCTGGAACTAGCTCTTGTAGACCAGGCTGATCTCGAACTCACAGAGATCTGCCTGCCTCTGCCTCTCAAGTGCTGGGATTAAAGGCGCGCGCCACCACCGCCCAGCTTTGTTTGTTTTGAGACAGCATCTCATTAAGTATTTCTGGCTGACCTGTAACTGTCTATGAATACTACTAAGCTGGCTTTGAACTCATAAGAGATCTACCTGCCTTTGCCTCCCTTGTGCTAGTATTAAAAATGTGTGCCACCATATCCAGCTAACAATACTTTTTTTTATGAAGAGAGAAAATGGTTCTAATTTTTTTTTTTAGATAAATTCACAAATACTGAAGAAGAGCTGACCTATCATGGAATTTAGTGACCTCAACAAGAATATGAAGTAGGACTTTCAAATCTGGAGCCTGTGAAGATAGCTCAGTGGGTAAAGGCGCTTGCTGCCAAGCCTAACACTGAATTGGATTTCTGGAACCCACATGGAGGAAGGAGAGAAAAACTCCAGCAAGGTGTCTTCTGAACTCCACATGTGCACCATGGCATGCCTGTGATTACACACATATAAACACATACACACACACACACACACACACACACACACACAACACCTAAGGAAAACATACTTTTCAAATGTTGACAGTAGATGGTTAAGAGGGAACATGGAGCTGCAAACTACATGCGGTTTGCAGAGGCTCTTACCGGGCTTCTAAGTAGCGTCCAGTGACCAGCAGCATCCCCCGGAGTGCAATGAAAGTATCCCGCCCCCAGCAGCGGAAGAGACCAGAAGAGAAGTGGGGCAAGCCTGGCAAAAGACAACAGAGTCACGTGTCAATCACAGCATTATGTTTGATCCCATCAACTCCATCAACACAGACTTTAGGTTTACAGAAAAAAGCAAATAATAAGTACTATACTTATCTCACACAATATATATGTATATAGCTATATATAACTAGATATATAAGCTAGATATATAGCATATGTGCTATATGACTATATATAGTTATATACATAATATATACAGCATGTGGTTATAATATATATATATATAATATATAGCATTGATACCACAAAGTCTGAGCCAATGACAATGAAAGCTTAAACTTAGCCGAGGGAATCATATAGATATTACTACTTCGTTATATTTTATATATTTCAGTTTAATTTCAAAAGCTGTAAACTTTACACTTCACTTTATCAAAACCCCAAGAAGCAATGGGCCTCAACTACCTGATACTTTTTAAAACACACTGGAAGTTTATTACATGAAGAGCCTTCCTTTGGGCGTACCTTATTTCCGCAGATGTTTTAAAACAAGTAGCAGAAGACGGTGTCAGTAGATATGGGTAAAAGTACTTGACAAACAAGGAAGATGTAATTTAAAAAAATCATTTAACGTGTTTTGTAACTACAATATTGGTTTAAGAATTAAAAGGAAAGAAACACACAGAAACAGTACTTAATTAAAGATATTTAAAATGACAAGAACTGGAATTTATCAGATATCTGCAAAAGAAAGGATTACTCAACCACCACAAAAACACATGTGAGTTCTTACTAGTTAGTTATCGTGAGCAAGCAGCGATTAAGTGAGCAATTTACTAAACAGTGGCACAGAAACCATTTTCCCATGCCTTCTCCTTGTTGAGCACTATGGGCTTTTACATTTAGCTGCCTCACGTCCTTACCTGCAGCCAAGGAGACACAGCACTGCTCCTTCTCCCTTGTGATCTCATTTAGCCTGTACGGCACATCCAGGAGCGAGGGAGAAAGAAGAGGCAGACAAGGGCACTTTCCCACTCCGCACATCTGGACAGAACCTAATGAAAGGTGCTTCACAAAGGTCGAACCGTTCTGGACAAAGCTGCGAGCAAGCGGCAAGCAGAGAGGTCATCTCAGAAACACTTCCTTTCTAGCAATCTTATTACACATCCTTTTGCCCACTGATTCGTCTATAGAAATGTGTAAAATGGTAAAAATACTTTTATGTATATCATTTAACAAGTTAATGAACGCATAATATAATTTTGTTTCTTACATATCATCTCTTATAGGCTCTGTAGACCAGATTTAAACCCCACCCCTATCCTCCCACCCCAGCTGAGGACTAGACCCAAGGGCTTATGCTTGGTAGGCAAATGATGCTCTTCTGAGCTAGACACCCAAACATCCCACCAATTTTTAAAACTGTATTACCATGTTTGTGTCCACGATGTATATGTTTGTGTGTAGGGTGCTTATCTTGTGTGCATGAAGCCCTGAGTTTGAGCCTCAGTGCCTTATATACTGGACGTAGACCCATAATCCCAGCATTTGGGAGCAGAGGCTGGAGGATCAGAAGCGTAAGATCATCCTTGCCTCCACCGTGTGTTTCAAGTCTTTAATACAGGAGACCCTCTCTCAAAACAAAACAAACCCCACCCAGACTCCACATTTGGTTTTGCATGTTCCAGACTAAAGGATGCTAACACACTTATAGTCCAGCTAAAAAATTTCTCAGCTCTGAGTCTGTGATATGACAGCTCCTTAGCTTTTGATCTTTTAAAATCAAGTGTAAAATTACTCTCTCTGTATAGTTTCCACAGAAATACGCCTGTTTACTCAAGCTATGTTGGGTATACCTTGACATCTGCTTCCATGCTACATCCAGCAGAGTGGTGTATGCGCCAATTAATATAGCATCAAAGTAACAGGGGATAAGGTATCGTGGGATCTGCTTCAGGTAGAAGAACATAGCCTGCAACCATTTACCAACCTGTTAGAGAAATAATGTTAAAGGTTAATTTGTTGTGTTTACAGGCTAGGTATATTTTAAGAGTTTAATCTACACATTCAATTTTGCCAGTCAACCTATTGATGACCACTCTTTAAAACTGAAAGAAATCAAGAAAGGAAAATGGTTCAAGGAAACTTAATATGTTCTGTAACAGGGTAGTATATATTTCTTAATGGTCCCTCACTTGTTTGAACTAGAATATCATTCTACTTACTTCAGCAATATGTCCTGATCGTGAAATAAGCCGGCCACTAACATAGTCAATCATCCAATCTCCAGACCTCAAATTTTCACAGAATGGATGCCCCAAGTCGTTCTTTGGTCTTATTTCTGCCAACACGGACATTAATCCTGAAAATTCAGACATTATTACACTGTTGGCAAAGTCAAAATGTTCCCATTGCTTACTTGTGGCCAGTCTCTGATGATGTGGGGTGAACACAGACACAGGCAGATATAACGGCTAAGGATGAGGGTCTCTACTTTAACCAAAAAACAAAGGCTACTGAAGGGGCCTACAGCTGCAAGAACAACAAAGAGCTTCCCGAGAGTGAGGGCTTCCAAGACAGCACTTATCTATTTATATTCAATAGTATAACGTTCAAAAGCAGCGGGCATGATTGCTCTACCATAGAGCATCAAATGAATAAGCCTGGGTATTTTTGTGTTAGCAAGCGATAGATTAATATTTAGGAAAGAATTACAGAAATCACAAAACTGGTTTAAGAGGAAGCAAGACCACCAATGGAGGATGACAATGAAAGATCTTCAGAGCAGCTTCTGAAACGAAGCAGGAAGTATTTACAACTAAACAAAATCAGCACGTGAGCTATTGGCTTGGAATGATTACTAGGAAGATTTCTCTGCTGAGTCTTGGCATCCCTATGCACACTCACAGCAGACTCTGTAACTCTGCTACGGAACGATTATACTTTCATCTACCGTAAAGCAGTACTTGGCTTCACTGGTTTCATTTCAACTAAGTTCATTTGGTTAGAATTTATTGAATTTTATGTGGTGTTTTGAAAAATTAAAAAACAATAAATTTAAGACGTAGGATTTTTTTCACTCAAGGAGTTTGTAGTTCTCCTTGGCAAATGTAACTTTCAAAACAGGATGGACAATACGGCAGCACCAATACTGTATTATAGACTCTGTCCTTGTCCCAGTACTTTCAGGGAAGAGGACCATTGCTCAGCATTTCTGCTGCTGAGTTACGGAATGATAATGAAAACTGAGAAAACAGAGCTGACAGAAACCAATGGGATGCAATGGCTTATTCAGGAAATAACGAGAGGATAGAAAACTGGCTGGTTTATGGAAAGCATTCTGTCTTGGAATAGGTGGTTAGGATTACAGTCTTTTTCCACCAAGCTTGGCTATTATTAACACTTTTTTGTTTTGTTTTGTTTGAGACAGGGTTTCACTGAATAGCTCTGGGCTGGTCTGGGACTCACCATGTAGACCAAACAGGCATTGAAATCACAGAGATCCACCTACTTCTGTGTCCCAAGTATTAAGACTACAACCACGTACTAGAGATGGCTCAGTGGTTAAGACTACTTGATGTTCTTGCAGAAGATCTGGGTTAAGTTCCCAGCATCCACATGACAAAAATCCACTGTAAATCCAATTCTAGGGGATTGATACCTAGCACCCATAAGGCCACATAGCAAAAATTCACTTCTAGGGAATCTAATACCTTCTGCCTTTCACAGGCAACAGGCTCACACATGTATGCATACATATACACAAGCAAAACACTCAGTCTTAATCTAAAAATTAAATCTAAAATTTTAATCTAAAAATTAAAACATGCATTACAACATGACTGGTTCTATTATTCATATTTTATTGAGGCAGAAATTGGGGCTCAGAAATGTTATGTTACTCACTAGTGGTCAATCAACCAGGAGCCAAGAGTTACAATTTGGGCTCAGATGTAGATATTCTAGGTGTATACTCTTACTTCTATAAAGGCGACCACTACAGAAAAACAACACAGCTTTATCCTTATACCTACCTTGAAGACCTGCATACTTAAGGGATGACCAGTTTGGTATGTCATAACAACCTCCACCATCTTCTTGTTCTTCTGATTCACATCGATAAAGTACCTGATTTAGCTCAGCCAAAGTCAATTTAGAGGCAATGCTAAGAATTAGAAAATAAAGGAGATTAATAAATATACTGATATTTCATTTATTATAAAATAAAAAGAAAATCTGTACTATACATATTAAATGTCTTAGAAATACATCATTCTAGTTCCTATTCTGCTGATATAATAAAACATTCTGACCAAAACCAACTAGGAGTAATGTGGTGACTTGAATAAGAAGGGCCTCATTAGGTATTTGAATACTTAAGTCATCAAGAAGTGGCATGACTTAGAAGGATTAGGAGCTGTGGCCTTGTTGGGGAGGTATAACTTTGTTAGAGGAAGTATGTCACTGGGGGTGGGCTTTAGGGTTTCAGAGCTTAAGCCAGGCCCAGTGGTTCTCTCTCTTTCTCTGACCTGTGGATCTACATGTAGAGCTCACAGTTAGTTCTACAGCACCAGGTCTGCCTGTGTGCTGCCATGTTCCCCACCATAATGACAATGAGATAAACTTCAGAAACTATAAGCAAACCCCCAAATAAATGTTTTCCTTTATAAGAGTTGTTGTGGTCTTGGTGTCTCTTCACATCAATGGAACACTGACTAAGACAATAGTTGAAATTGCATTTTTAAAGTCTTCTTAGTTGCCCAGGTAATTTCATTTATACAGTCAGCATTTTCTGTGAATCCATATCTTCTTGAATGTACTCCCTTTTCTCTTGTTTTGTTCTATCTCACGTGAGAAAACTGTCATGCCTTCTTTCCAGATGTTACTTTGCAGAATGGATTAAAACTTCAAATCCAGAGGTAAGACATATAAGCATGAAAAGGTGCACATGTGAGCACACACACATGATAAAGTCACAGACCGAAACGCTAACAGTGGCTGAGGCTGGCATTAACAGCCTGCAGACCACACTTTGAGTAGCAAAAAGAGAAAGCACGTTTAAACCTGCCCAGATCGGGCCAGGGGTAGCTCACCATCCTGTTAAAGTGGTAAATCTATAAAATAAGGAATACTTACGAAGCGAAGGGGATTTTTAATATAGGATCTGAGTTGCCAACAGCAAGGCTTCCAGATTTAAAGTGAGGGCTGAATTGGGTCAGGTGATTTCGAAGAATTCCGACAGCGACTTGAGCGTGTGGATCAAGACTAACTCTGAAGAAAGTTGATAAGAAACAGGTAGTTTTCAGTTTTTCAAACTTAACAAGGTAAGCTATTTTCTCTAGATTTTTCTAAAAAATGTGTCTGTGCCTCTGTGTGTAAAATTGCATGTGTGCAGGTGCCCAGAGAGAGCAGAACACATCGGCTCCTCTGTACCGGGAGTTATGGGTGGTTGGGAGCCACCTGACACGGGGGCTGGAAACTGAACATGTGTCCCCTACAGTATCAGCAAGCACTCTTTACCACTGAGCCATCTCTCCAGACCCCCAAAACTATTTCCAATATAAGTAGAGTCAATAGTTTGAACTCTAATGAACATACCTGAATATGATCACACTTCCTGGAGATAGGTTTTCAAATTCTATTTCCTGAATATATTCATTGGGACCCTTTGTGGCAACTCCAGCTTGTCTGACAATTTTACTTTCATGAAGCTTGGGAAAAAAATTCAGGAAATCCACTTACTAACTAATTTAAATTTTTTAAAAATATTAACCACGGTAAAAAACCAGAACCCCAATACCTGGATATGCTCTTTAAGTTCCACTGTCATATTTGGCATTCCATTGATTGAATTCTCATCTTTTCTATAAGGTTTTGTATTCCTCTCAATAGTTCTAGCTTCAAGAACTACTTCTTCAATTTTGCCTAGGAAAATGTAAACATTTTAATGAAAACTATTCTAATGCACATTCAAAATTTAATGTTAGTAGAGACTCTTTAAAGATCAAATACTCACAGAACAAAAGATGATATTACAATTTAGTGAACTGGAAAATGGAAATGTTTTGAGAATGCCCAAGATAAACACAGAACCCAAGGTAGCACCGTACAGTGCCTATGGAGCTGGGAGTATAGGTCAGTGGTACAATGTATGCTCAGCACAAGGGATACCCTGGGTTTAGCACCCAATACCCAAAAATAGTAAATAAACAAAACAAAAACAAAGAACATTACCAAAGACCTGACCAGACTAAACACAAATTTATGAAGTTAAAGTAGGTAGTGAATATTTAACCCTAAAATTCTTTAGGTTGTTAACTTTTGTTTTGGTTTACTGAGACAGGGTTTGACTTTGTAGCCCTGGCTGTCCTGGAACTCACTCTGTAGACCAGGCTGGCCTCTAACTCACAGAGATCCATCTGCTTCTGCCTCCTGAGCGCTGGGATTAAAGGTAATGTACCACCACCACCTGGCTAGGTTGAAAAGCCATGGATATTTAGAAACTAGCAAGAAATAAAGAAGGTGGGCTGGGCATGGATGTGTAGATCTATAATCCTAGCAACTTGGGAGGCTGAGACAGAACAGCACCTGTAAGTCCAGGGCTAGCCTGGTAGGCTTTAGGTTATCCTGTATGACTACGGTCTTACACACACACACACACACACACACACACACACACACACACACACACACGGTTTTTTTTTTTTGAGACTCTTCAATTAACAAGCAGTTGCTACTTGTGTAGGAGTATGCTGTGTTATACTATACTATCTAAAATAGTAAGGAGTGAAATGTAGACATTTAGCAAAAAAAAAAAAAAATCCACTAACAATAAGGGAGGGTCTGAGGGCCATACAACTGTCAAAGAGAGACAGACTATATTCTTAGAGGTAGGACTACAGTACTTAAAGGTTATAAATAATCCTATGTAGGTGGGTAAGAAGACTACATGGAGAATAGTGAAAATATCTACTTGGTTGAATGCCAGATAGACAGAAGGCTAGGATGGTAGATGAGGGTGGGTTGTGAGTAGACTTAATATTTGCCTTTTAAACACACGCACATGTGTATATATGCATATGTAGTACGTGTATAAGTTATAATATGTAAAAATGGAAACACAGACACATGTTATCCACAGTATAAGGAAACACATGTATATATACACATATATGTGTTAATGTTCGGGAATATTTTTCTCCAGGTTGTGTTCCATGCAGTGAAAAGTGTCCCCATATAAGTTCTTTTCTTAACCAGGTTTATGTCAGTGTGTCATGTATGACACAGAAAGACAATGTGCTAATGGAACTTCAAGCTATAACTCCACCAGTGCTTGTGTGAGGTTACCAGGGATGCACATCTGGGGCACTTCTTTGCTGTAAAATGAAGTCTTGGGATTCCTAAAAGCAGTCCTGGACACAGCGACGACCGATTGATGGCTGCTGGGCGAGTGCCTTGTCACAGCCACTATGTCTTCATCTACCTGGTCCACATACACCTACACATTGGAGAGAAACTGCCTTAGAGCCCATCTGCACACAAGCGCTCAAGTCAGAAGGTCTTCCTTTGAAATGGCACGTCCAGAGAGAAAACTCGAAAATCCCACTTCTTACTTGAATGAAACCCTTGGCTCCCAGCTCTTGGTGGAGTCTATTGATGGCACATCGGGCTGCAATAATCCCACTCTGGGCATTAACGTCTCCTGTATTTGATGGCGACGCCCCAGGATTCCACTTAGTGTAAAATCTCTCTTCTGCGACCACTGAAATCTGAAGAGAGGCCAAGCTCGGTTACACGCACATCTTGATTACAGCATAAGTGTGGATAAAAATGACCAGTGTCGCTGGCCATGTGGATTAAACACACCTGATGAGGCACGAGCTCATCATAGCCTCTTGTGCTTCCACTAGCACAACACGCCATGGAGACAATCGTGGTACTTGGAAGAGCATCGTAGGCTGACCGGTGCTGAAAAAGAAGAAAGCAAAAGTTCACGTTCTTTCAAGTGCACAGAGACACAAATTCTCCATTAGCACAGCGAAGCAAAAGAACATGGACAGATACATTCTGTGAGACACATTTTTGCTTCAAAACAACAAAACACTTTAAAATCAAGGTATTTCAATCACTTAGAAAGTATGTGGATATTACTGTCATCAAGCATCAGCTAAGTATTAAGACATTTAGCAAATAAGTCAGCATAAGAAACAGGTGGATGCTTACCACAATCGGGCACTCATTATCGTGGGTAATGTCCATGAACAGGGCATGCGCAATAGCTGGCATCAAAGGCCTCAGACAGGGCTGGACAAAGGATCCAACAGGCTCCCCTCCGTATCGGTAAACTAATCGGCCTTCTTCATGGCTGTTATAAGCACTCATTGCCTCTGCAGAGTAGCACAGAGCAGTTTAGCCATCCCAGTCACTCATACATGTCCAAGAGCAGGTTAGATTTCTGATCATGACTGACATTCGAGGCATATCAACACTATCAAAAGTAAGAGCTAAAGGGTTAAGCAAATGTCACCAAGTCCAAGTGACCAATACTTAACTACAATTTAACTGGAGAATCAACTTCAGTAGAAAACAATGGGATTATATTAAATCTATGGGAAAATATCTAAAAATTTCGCTGTACCAGTAGTTAAAACAGATTTGTGTATTTTCAAAATATATAAATATGGTTCTGATTTTGAGTCAGTAATTATCATACCTACCTCTCTTTCTCTCTGACTCAACCTTTCAAATTGATTAATTAACTTTGTGGACATGCTGTGTGTGCACAGGTGCCAGCACGTGTACAAGTCACAGGAGAACTTTCAGGAGCCTGTTCTCTCTCCCACCACGTGGGTTCTGGGGACTGAACGCAGGTCACCTGGCTTGGGGGCAAGCACCTTTACTCACTGAGTCATCTCACCAGCTTTCTTTCCTTTATTTTTTGAGACAGAATCTCAAAAAACATATCCTACGCTAGCCTGGAACTTATGTAGTCCAGGCTGACCTTAAACATGTGGTCCTCTTGCCTCAGCCTCTTAAGTGGTGAGATAACAGGTGTTAAGCCATCACACCTGGCCTCACTGGTCTTTCTATTTGAAATGAAGTATCTCACTACAGACCAGACAATTTAAATTTAAAGGAGACTCAGTTATATCAGAATTGCATATAAAGCTGTTACATTAAACAAAATGTAATCCTGATTGACTTAAACAAAAGCAAAGCATCTCAGACCGGAAATGGACTTTGGTGGGCCTACCTCTTATTAAGGAGCTGATGCCCAGTCTAGTCACAAAGATATTGTCCAGCTCCTCACTTCCTGTGAACAGCTCAGCCACTACATAAAGATTGGGTTGTAATTTTCTAGCAGCATCCAGCATGTACTGCAAAAAGCACAGTCACAAATGAAAAAGAAAGAAGAGAGCAAGACGGAGAGGGAAGGAGGGGACAAGACTAGGTGTGCGTTTGACATAAGACAGGTACAAAGCAAGAGAAATGCAAAAGGAAGTGCCAGATAAAGTTTGATGCACACACGTAAGACAGCAAGAGAGTGATCAGCACACATGGGGACAGGGTTTGCAGAGAACGACAGTAAAAAGGAGGATGAGGTTTTGCAGACATAGAGAAAGAGGGAAGGAAAAAGAAAAAAGGAAGATGTTAGCGTCATTAAAAATACAGGCGCTGCAATTCTGCCAGTCATTCCCTGTTTTTTTTTATTTGTTTTTAATACTTTTAATAATATTATTAATCTCTGGGTGGCTAAATAAGTCAGAACTGATTATTCTATCTGATGGTGAATTATATAGAAAAGGTTAAATTAAACTATCCTGTAGATGACAACAAAGTCAGCAACTTACCACTTCTACACGAGTGTGTGTGTGTGATGCATATGTAACATTAGTGCAGAGAAGCAGATAATCATAGTGGTCAATAAATAAACTGTTACCAATTTCTTCTTGAAGGTAAAATACCTGCAATTTTGTCAGCTAAGAAGTAGAATCTTAGAGGACTTCGCCATTTAAAATTAAATTTGCTATTATAATATTTAGCAATGTTACAAATATGGTTTGGTTTTGTTTGTTTTTTTCTGTTGCTAAAAGCACAGCTGAAAAAGGCTCTCTGCTTAATTTTCAGAAGTAAATAATCTTCCACCAGCCTGGCAAATTCCTTCAAATTAAAACCATATGAAATTTCTCTCTCTCTCTCACCCCCATCTCTCTCTGTCTCTGTCTCTCTCTCTCTCTCTGTCTCTCTCTTTCTCTCTCTCACTCACACACACACACACACACACACACACACACACATGGAGCATGTGAACTATATAAGTTAAACTTTTTTTTTCCTGGTTTTTGGAGACAGGGCTTCTCTGTGGCTTTGGAACCTGTTCTGGAACTCACTCTGTAGACCAGGCTGGCCTTGAACTCACAGACAGCTCCCTGTCTCTGCTGGGATTAAAGGCATGCGCCACCACCGCCTTGCAGATAATGTTTCTTATATTAGCATTTTCTTTTTATTTTTTTGAGACAGGGTCTCTCTTTGTAGCCCTGGATGTCCTGAAACTCATTCTGTAAATGAGGTTGGGTCTCAAAATCACAGAAATGACCTGCCTCTGCCATCAAGTGCTGGGACTAAAGGCACTAGACATTAAATCGGGTTTATAAGCACATATTTTCATGAACCGTCACTTTAAAAACTATCAAAGAAAAAGATGCATGCAGTTAAGCAAATACTGGCATTGCTCAAAAGTCCAAAAAAACAGATTATAGCTAGCTCACATTTAGGTTTCTAAGGGTGATGACTCAAACTAGCTTTAATATGCCACAGTGTTAGTGTTTAAATTCCATTATAAGGGCTAGAGGTATAGCTCAGTATAGAACAGAGCGCAGTCCTAAAATGTGCAAAGCCCCAAGTACCCCAAAATGAAAATACAAGCCAAAGTTGAATAATCACTCTAATGTGCAATATGCTATTCACCTTTACATTGGCTAATAATATATATTAGATATATAATAATATTGGAATAACCCAAAAGACATCTTAACATTTTACATATTGCCAATAAAGTTATTATGCATATTATTACATAAAATTATGATCTACTTTAAATTTAAAAGCTAACTTATTGAACATTTTATAGTCTAGTATTCTGTAACAGTTATATCAAAAGACTGTTAGGCAGAAGCAGGTGGATCTCTGAGTTCAAGACCAGCCTGATCTACAGAATGAGTTCCAGGACAACTAGGGCTACACAGTGAAATCCTGTCTCAAAAATCAAAACCGAAAACAGGTTGTTAGAATTAGGTAAGCTGTCACTGTGCCAAATATACTACTAAATCAAAGCAGTGTACAACCAGCAGACTAGACCTACGAGGCAGGAACTTCAGGAAGCTACCAGACGTCACTGCATTTCTTTCAAGGCAGTGGAGTTGTTCGTACCTCAGCCACGTGCAGAGGAGTGGAGTGGCAGTTGTCCAGACGCACTCCCTGGAAATAAGTGGCAGTTATCTCAGTGTACTTCTTCATGTGCGCCCACAGATAGGGACAGTCCTCTGGTTTATTCCCATAGCGCAATTTAACACTGTCACCCCAGCAAATAAGTTCTCTCCTTAAATAAACGTCTGAACCTGTTAAAGGAGAACAACTGCCTTCAGTGATGCACAAACCTGGATGGTAACAATTACCTCCAGGGAACGAGGCTCTTTTCAAACTGCTGTTTCTTCCATAAATGATATTATGGCTAAATTTTAAACTTAATTATGATTTTATCTTAAGTGCATAAGTGTTTTGCCTGCATGTATGTCTGTGTACCATGTATGTGCTTGGTGCTCTCAGAGGCCAGAGGAGGATGGTTGATCCCCTGGAACTGGAGTTACAGATGGTTGTGAGTCTCCAGGTAAATGTTGGGAATTGAACCCAGGTCCTCTGGAAGAGCAGCCAGTACTCTAAATGCTGAGTCACTTCTCCAGCCTCCTGGATAAGGTTACATCTAAAACAAAGATAGAACTCAGAAACAGAGCACTTATGTGTGAAAAAGCCACTGGATTGAACTCCCAACACTTTGGGGGAAAAAAGTAAAATGGCCTACGAGGAAGTTTTAAAATATCAACTTTAACATAACTATTCCAGAGGACCTAGTTCAACTCCCAGCACCCACATAGAAGCTCACAACAATCTACAAATTCAATCCCAGGGTACCTGATGGCCTCTGTGGGTACTGCACGCATGTAGTACACATACATACCTGTAGGTAAGACATCCATACATATTAAAAAACACCAATAGAATGTTCTGCTCAAATTGAAGCCTATGTAGACTAACATTATATGAAATAAGCACACAATAGCTATTTAGTTTGAGAAAATGAGAGGTGGGGGTGAAGGAGGCAGGTTCTCTCTCAAACTGATGCACTTCTGATACCTCTAGCCAAACAGTTTAAAAACCATGAACCTATTGTTAAAAACAAACAAACAAAAGCAATAAAACAGACCGCAGTTTGAGCCTTCCACAAGCTCTTGTTTCCTATCTATAGAGAAGTGAAAAGTCAGGGACCTGGCTCAGCAAAATTGCGAAGGGGATCATCGCCCATCACCCATCCATTGTGCGCCATCAGGAAGCAAGCTTTATCTGGGTGGTGGATCATGGATTCTTCTGCGGATAAGGCCATTTCTTCAAAGGGGAAGGTAAAATACCTAGGAGGACAGAATTAAAAGAAGGTGTATACAAAGAAACTCTCTGAAAAGAATGAGAAGTAGTAACATTAAAAATTTAAAGAATTAAAAATAGAAGTTTAAGGAATAACTAACATTAAACTTTGCAACGTCATAGAATTATGAAGCCACTGAGGCTTTCCTGCCCTCTAGCTGTCCAACATATGCTGTGTGTTACTAATGTTATTTTGCATGTGAGCTTTTGACTGAATGTACTAAGTGCACTGAGTCTATGTTTGATGCCCGTGGAGGCCGGAGGAGGACAATGCACCTCCTGGAACTGGAGTTACAGATGGTTCTGCCATGCAGAAGCTGGGAACTGAACCCAGGTCCTCTGCAAAAGCAGCAAGTGCTCTTTACCTGCTGGGCCATCTCTCTAGCCCGATGCTACATGTTTTTATGTAAGGAGCCGGACGCTTGCTCTCTCCGCCTCACACTGAACTGAGTACTGCTAAGTGCTCTTCCTAGAGTGCATCTCCAAAAGTCCATGCAGTGGAGCCTTACCTCCTGCCCCTCCCCACCCGTTCTTTCGACACAGTTTCACTTTGCAGCCCAGGCTGACCCTGAGCTTGAACTTCCCCTATCTCTGCTTCCATACTGCTGGGATTACAGACTTGTGCCACCACACCAGGTGTTGAGCCTTAACTCCCTAAAGTAGTGGTGTTGGGAGATGAGGCTGAGTGACAGGTGTCCTGGTTATGGGCAGGACTCCCTCGTGAGTGGATTTGCGTGTTTGTCATGATGGTGGACTTTCAGACCACCTTACGTTTTCTGTCTTCTATTTGCACTCACTTGCCAGGCATTTTCCTGGCATGAACTGAGAGATCCCAAAGCCGTGGCCAGAAGATGAGCAGATACTAGTTCCATGTTCTCAGACTTTCTGGTCTGTGGACCCTTATCCAAATTAAACTCTATTTCTTTATAAACTACCCAATCTTGGGTGTTATGTTTTAGCAAAAGAAAATAGACTGACAATAAATATGCAGTCTTCCAGAAATATCAGTGTAAATAAATTTAATCTGGTTCAAACTGGTGATAGGTTTTCTAATTAAAGAAAACAATATCAATGAGTATTAAGCCTATTTCTGAATCAAAACTTGTACTTCAATATAATGTATTGAAAAAAAAGAAACATTTAAGTTAAGTTGAAAAGTTAAATGTTCTCACCTTTTAATTATCATCAAGAAGACATTTTAAGAAACAGATGAATACCTGGTAACTAAAGGATGTTTCCTAGTGACGGGTCCTAGTTTAGGGCCATGGCCAGCCAGTCTTTCATAAAACACGTTTCCCAAAAGACAATTAACTGCCTAGAAAACATTGGATTATGTTACAATGCCAATGAAAACAGCAGGGACTCAGACTCAAAGAAAAGCAGCGACCCAAAACTAGGTGAACCTGCTCCTGATGACAGCTGGTGAGGCGGTGCTTCTCGGAGTTCAAGTCCTCCAGTCTCCTGCGGAACCAACCGCAGCACTCCTCGATGGCAGCTGGCCCGTTGCTAGCACAGAGAGAGGAAAACAAATGTTAGTGCTTCCGGAAAGCCCAGGCTTAAACATTTCCCAGCCAGTGTGACAGAAATCTTAAATACCCTCATCAGGATCTGAGCCATGACTGAGGAGCTTTGTCAGCTGTAAGAAGTCTGACTTACACAGAGAAGGGAGGAAAAGGTCAGGAGGTGAGATTGTCACAACATGGCAGGTTACTTCATTTCATTTTTTTTTGGGGGGGGAAGAGACAGAAATCTTTAATAAATAAATAAATTAAAAAAAAAAGAAAGTCAGATACCAGATAAAAGAGGCCATGTTCACATAANGGGAGAAGAGAGGGGGGAGGGGGAGAGGAGTGGGGGAGGGGGAGGGAAATGGGAGGCTGGGAGGAGGCGGAAACTTTTTTTTCTTATTCTCAATAAAATAAAATAAAAAAAAATAACAAATATTTACCTTTATGCTTTACATGCATGGGGATATGATTAAGAATTCAGCATTCATTAAACTTAAATTTAAATAATTATACTTCATTGCTGAGAGTTCTATCATTATTTGAAAAAAATATAAAAATATTCCAGAATAATTAAATTTTCATAAAGAATATGCCTTACTTATGAAAATTAGCTCTTACACTTCTACAAAATGTTAGCTTTCTGTGTTCCGCTGAATATACATTGACTCTCTACAGGTTATAGCAAATGAACATAAATCAGAGATAGTAGAATTATTGAAATTATTACTTTTCTGCAGCAACCTGAGGATGCTTAATTCTCAAAAACTGTGGTACCTCAAATTTGACTTGATTTTACTTGATTGTTAAATCAATGTTATCCCATTTTAATGCTTGTCTCTATCTTATCAGATCATTTTAATTTGTAGGTACCTTTTAGATATAAATACCAACACAATAATTATTCGTTACAAATATAAAGATAGCATAGTATGTATGTATATATAAATTATAGCCATATTATATATACATACATATATATATATATAAAGATAAGTAGATTGAAGATATGTAGATAGATAGATAGATAGATAGATAGATAGATAGATAGATAGATAGATATTTGCTCAAATATATGTTCATCAGCATGAATATTAACCTACTGGACTCCACTTAAATAAAATTTTGCAGTAGAAAAAAATTATGTGAAAGAAGAAATCACTTTTAAAAGTATTTTTTCTTAGTTAGGGTTCCTATTGCAATGATGAATCACCTTGACCAAAATAACATAGGGAGGAAATCGTTTATTTGGTTTACACTTCCAAGTCACAGTTCACCTGACTTCAAGGAAGTCAGGAGAGGATTCAGGCAGGGCAGGAACCTGGTGTCAACAGCTGATGCAGAGGCCATGGATGAATGCTGTTTACAGGCTTGTTCCTCATAGCTTGTTCAACCTTCTTTCTTATAGAACCCATGGCCACCAGCCCAGTGATGGAACCACCCATAATGGATTGGGTCCTCCCTCTGAAATCATGTATTAAAAAATGACCTCCAGGTTTTGCTTCAGTCCAAGATCTTGGAGGCATTTTCTCAAATGAGGCTCCCTCCATTCTGGTGACTCTAACTTGTATAGAGTTAATATGAAACTAAGCAGGTACAGTAATAAAAAAGCTATAAAAAGCAAATCATAGTGGAATTTACTGTATTTATGATACTGAAACTAAATGTGGCAAGAAAAATACTTCTAAAACAAAGAATAAAAAATTATGAACTGTAGATTCAACAGTTTCTAAACAGGGCTGCATCGCATACATAAAGTAGGATTGACGATTCATCATGTATTGATAATAAAAACTTTCAAGTAGAAAAAGCATAGTTAAGAGTAATCAAAGTCTTCTCAAGACAAAATAGTAAGTCAATAACAAAATGATAAAACTGGAAAATAAAGAGTGAGTGCACGCTTCTTCAGCACTTAAAAGGTAGAGGAGATGGATCAAGAGTTTAAGGTCAGCCAGGGCAATATAATGAGTTCCTGGATACTTTCAGTTTTGATGTCATATCATTCCTGATCAATTAAATAACAATAATAAACATGATAATTATAAAACAAAATTTAGGCCTGTGACCTATTAAAAAATATAATCTGCTTTTATAGATCATTTGTTAGTCAGCCAACATTTTAGAAATATCCAGAAATAGTATTTGTAATTGCTTTAAAATTTTAACTAAAGAACTTCCTTGTGTTGTTTATTTCTCTGAAGTTGTTCACGGTTCTGTATGTTTGATAACTATAATGCATGCTTTTGTTTTAAAGACTAAGAAATCTTACACATCTTTCGTTCATTAGGGAATCTCATAAAAATGATGGTTTTCATGCTTTGCAATGTAGTATTCAAAAAACATCCACTATAGTAACTTTAAAATATTGTCCATAATATAGATATGGTTTCTATAATATTAACAGTTAAGTGACCTGATAGTATGTATTGCCCCAACTTTTGAGAGTATTTACTCTTTGTATGATAGTAATTCTGTTTGTTTGTTTGTTTTATTTAGCCCTGAAGATCAAAGGGAGCATTTCTGAGCTCTTATGAAATTCCAACTTTACTGTCATTATTTTTTAACATGGAAATTTATGTTCATTATGCAAACCAGTCAATTGACTGTGTCAATGGTATTTCCTCAGATGTTTTAATTACAAAACAAGACTGGAGAAATTGCTCAGTGGCTAAAAGTACTCGCAAAGAACTCAAGATTTGTTCCCAACCCCACATCTTGTGATACCTAGCCAACTGTATCTCTATCCCAAAGGTATCTGACACCACCTTCTGGCCTCCATGGGCATTACTGCACATATGTTTTTCACTCATAAAGACACATACACACAGAAATGAAAATAAAATACTTATTTAAAAAATTGAAAAAAGAAATATGCCAGGAAGTTAAAGAAACCACAAACTTTCTTTCATTATATAGACCGTATGTTATAATATCAAATATAACTAGCAAAATAAGTAACCTTTACACTGTCCTATGCTCTTTACAAAAGTATGTCTAAATTTCTCAGTTTTGAGAGGCCAAGAGTCAGTAAATACCTTCAACTTCAAAACACAGTAAAAGCTCTTTTGATAGATAAACCAACATGCAAAAAGGTAAAGAAATAACTGGCTTGCTTAGCTCTTGAAGAAGTATCATCCAGACCATGATTTAAATATTTTGACCTAGTTGTATTTTTGCCATATTTGCTTGGCTTTTTTTTTTTTTTGGGCCATTGCAAACAAAAACTTGCCACAAACCCTTCTTTACAATGACCAACATCCAAAACTTAACAAATGACCAAAAATGGCAAACCCAACACTACAGAATGTGGGTATCGTGTTCTGTGGATTGCTTTCTGTTGTCTGGAGACAATGGCATCTTTAGGAGACCGTGAGAAAAGTGGAACATTGTAAAGTACTAGGAGAGTTAGCTGTATTATTTTTTTTTTGTTGTTCAGTCTTTGTGTGATGGTAAAGTGGAGGGCTTACATGAAGTCATGGCTGGAGCCATTTCAGCTAGCAGCTGTGAAGTTGTTCTCGATGGGTCTAGAGTTTTGAGGAAGCTGCAACAGGGGAACTTTGAGGTTGCATAATTTGGACTATTTGTCTTTATTGGTTTCAGCCCCCCCCCTTTTTCAGAAAGCACACAAAATATTAAAGATAACATATATATCTGCAGTAACACAAGTTTGAATGCGTAGTGTGCACAAGTAAGTTAATTATGTTTTTTTTTTTAGTTTGTTTCATGTTTGAGCAGGTAGAAGGCATCTGTTAACTATACGTTAGTTTAGACTGTATAACCAAACCTCTATGAATGCCACATGAAAGGATCGTATGTCATAATTAGTCATGAAGACTCTTCAGCCAACAAGTTATCATGTCTCCTTCAGGCTCAGCGCTGTTCACATTGTAGAGAGTTCAGCATAGATCTCACCTGTCCTGTAGTCTTTCTTGGTTTATATCTTTATGTCTGTGGCCAAGATTTTCAAGAGTTCTCCGCCAATCAAATCTTTATGTTCTGAAACTATCCCGATTAATTGTTAGTAGATATAAGAAAATTACAACATAATAATAAAGATGGAGAGAATGTGACAATGTTAAGCCTGCCTGTAATACTTCTTGCCATTCCCTACCACCTTTTCCTATTATGCCTTGGATTTATGGGGAAAAAATACCTTCCACCTTAAATTAAAATCTACTTTTGTATGTCTGTGTATATCACTTGGGATTTTACAGGAAATTAAAAGGAAGTTATCTAAGGGGAAAAAAGAGAAGGTGTAAGAAATTTACCCATTTGAGAACTTAGGAGTTGGCTATTTATCGATGAGGATTACACCCTAGTAGTAATGAATTCACAATTGTGAGTAACCATAGTTAGCTATATAAGGAAATTAATAAATAAACAGAACAGACTAAATATATAATTAACAAAATATATTATTGAAATATATATGCAACAAAATATATATGATAAAACTCAACTATAAAAAGAGATATGTCTTTCCTTAAGAATTTGTACTTAGAAATGAAATAAGAAAGTCAGATACCAGATAAAAGAGGCCATGTTCACATAATTATATGATTCTGAATTAATAGTGAAATATACAATTTTTAATATAACCCAGTAAATACTTTTAATCCCAGCACATAACAGAAAGCTGTCTTTGTGCAACAGAACTGTCCCAAAAGCCTTCCATATTACTTATCATTGAAACAGTCAACATCTCTTCGGGATTTCTAAGAAAGCCTTTAAGGGTCCAGCTGATGTGACTAAAGAAAATTGTCACCTGTACAGGTTCACACTGTGGTAGACTGTCAGTACTAAAACTGTTTTTGATTTTGGAGACAGAGGTTTCAGACTTTTGAGATATTGGTGTTTAAGGTGCAAAACAGCCAAACATTATTTACAGTGTGTTCACAAGACCGAAAGAAAAATGTTCTCTAAAATAACTAGATTCACTTTATTTCATTTTTAAAAACATTTTCACATTTGTCTATTTAGTATGTAGGGCTGTGTGCGTGTGTTGTGTGGTCAAAGGACAAAGTTCCAGAGCGGTTTTCTTCTAGTATGTGGGTGCTGAGGATCAATTTCAAGTCATCAGCAAGTGCTCTTTACTACTGAGTCGTCTCATTGATCCCTAACTTTTCATTTTATATGAAGGCTTTAATAACCACGTATTTGTGAGTAGCATGACAGGGCAAATACAACATACTCATGTGGTATAAAAGTCGCCAGTGCAATGTCCATATCGACAGCACAGCCGAGCCGCCTGTATTCAGGGTCCTGAATGATTTTCAGATGTTCCTTTGGATCAGACTTAGCTACTCTCCTGTTTTCTGAAATAAATAAATAATGGTATTTTAAAAAGCAAACAATGATAGAAGATTATAACTGTCACTTTTTCAGAATATAACTATTCCACAGAAAATAAAACAAAAAGTTAACAAGCATCTTTCCTCCCTCCTTTCTTTTCATACTTACTTACTCCCCCCATACACGGTAAAGGGACATAAAAAGAACAACTCTTCGAAGAGAGAAGCACAGAACTCCTTAGGTCAGCGTCACTGTTCACCACCAAATCCTTTAAAAGTCTCTAGCACACGCTGGCTAAATGAATGTTCTGATGAATGAATGGTGAAAACCCTGCAAGTAATCTATCAAAAGCAAATGCAATATGTTCAAAACCACGCACTGCCTAAAAGGCGCTAAAAGGAGCAGTTAAATAAAATAATAAATTAATACTGTCAATGAAAAAATAAGACATGGTTTAGCTTATAGTCTTATTTGTATGTACTAAATAGACATTAACACAAGACATGAATACACATTATATAAAGTTATATGAAACTACAGATAATTTCTGGTTTTTCTTGAAAAATAATTAGAAAGAAACTACTAGTTAGTAATTTTAAGATTTGAGAAAGAGAAAATTGATATCTATCTATGTAATGTGCTTCTCCCTTCCTAGTGCTAAGATTAAAGGCATGCAGCACTATGCCAAGAAAAATTGGAGTTTTGTAATATAAAGACACCACAAATACTATATATAAAGATTTAATAATTATGCTAACTAGAGAGAAGGAGTCATCCCTTTAAGAGTAACCTTAAACGTCCTAAGAAGCGACAGGGACAACCTAGTTTAAAGCCTTTACCTTGAGTGAGAAGTCTCCTAAACTGCTCAACTGCTTTGTGGACGTCTACCTGGAAAAACTCCCAGAGCTGAATCCTTGGGAAAATGTCCTCCCAGACTATTTTCCGAATGCACTGAAAAATTTCAATGTTAAGAACAACATAAAATGACCACATTTCTTTCTCTATATTAAACCAAATTTGACACATGTTCTCTCTCTCTCTCTCTCTCTCTCTCTCTCTCTCTCTCTCTCTCTCTCTCTCTCACGCGCACACAGACACACACACACACACACACAATTTGCTCTTTGGAAGTTGGTGGGGTGGTCTTCTACATGCACTTACATCCATGTGTTGATCATTCTCAATCACAGCAGGGACTCCTTTTTCTCTGTACCTCCCATCTGCCACATCACAGGAGAAATGCCAAAATGCTCTGTCTAGGACCCAGGCAGGTTTCAAGTGTGGAGAATTCACAAGATTATAAGCAGCTTCTGGATGTTCCTGGATCCACTTACTATTAGTAGCTTAAAGAAAATGGAAGAAGACATCTCATAGTCAGATTGGACTTTATGATCACTATTGGTTATTTTATAAATAATAATTTTTCACTTATTTAGTAATTAACTTATTTACTCAATGTTTATTTGTACCTACAAAGAATAAACAATTGGATGAAGACAGGATACCTTAGGAACACAGATCTGATAATAAAACTTAAACTAAGCAAGGCCTGGTGGCTTATATTTGTTCATTTAGTGATTTTTCGAGACAGGGTTCCTCTGTGTCACCCTGCCTGGAACTTGCTCTGCAGACCAGGCTGGACTTGAACTCACAGATCCACCTGCCTCTGATTTCGCATGCTGGGGTTAAAGGCATGTGCCACCACTGCCCAGCATGAGTAATTTTTTAAAATCCAACTTTGTTTGCCATTACTATTACCAATGGTGATGAAATATATGTATGTCTTCATACGTTTTATGGCTACTTTGGAAAGACTTTATGGAACAGCTACGCCTTAAAACTACACTATCCAGAATTTCCATTGTTGACATATGTAAATCAGTGGTTTCCAGACTTTGGATCCTGCTGTGTGCACAGTGGATCCTTGTAAGGCACATGGGGTTAAAGCACAAGGCCATGGCCAGGCAAGCTGCTCTGTCAGGCACGGGGACAAATATCTCTCCTTAGAGGATTGCTGTCAGAAAAATAACACATCTATTTGGGAACTCAAACAGTCTAACTTCACTCTTTTTAGTACTTTAGATGTCCAAGTGCACTCTTTAATATGTAAAAGATTTAACTTTTGAGTATTTATCAATATTTTTCTCTTCATTAATGAAGAATGCTGTTGGTATATTGGGTCTCTGGGAATAGCCTCATAATACAGCCCTTCCAGTCTGCAACTCAACTTGTAGCCCAGGCTTGTCTTGAACTCACAGTAACCCCCTACTTCCGCCTCCCTAGAGCTGGGATTACTGGCATACCCTTCATGTTCAGCATTATATTTTTAAGTGTGTGGTGGAGAACAAGGGTTCCTGCTGTACTGAATCCCCTTGTCAGTCTGAAAAGTATTTATAATCAGGTGGAAACACGTCTTATGTCCCTCACGCTCACTCTCCTACTTTTACAAGCGTCATATGCAAAGTACTTCCATGTTGACTACATGCTCACCTAACACCGCTTGCTTTGAAAGTAAAAAGGCTTTATTCCATAAAGTGATTTTTAAAATCAAAGGCCTCTCAACTGTCTTTTTAATCTTTAGAATGAATGTTATATAAGGGCTGGGGACATGCCTAAAGTAGCAGATAGCTTGCTTTGTTTAGTGTTTATAAGGTCCAGAGTTGAATTCCTCATACTGCAAAATGCTACTACTAAAAATAATAATGTAAAATGAAAATATTAATAAATAAAATAAGAATTTAATATTCATGCTAAAACACTGAATCTCATACCAGTATGATTGTACACAACGTCTGTAATACAAAGAATATTCCACTCCTTTTTCAGTTTATCTACTAGCTGCCCAACATCATTCCAGGAGTATCTTTTATGAGGTCTTGAAAAGTCAGGATTTAATTCTAACTGGTCAGCAAGGGAGTAGCATGACCTGGAAAGTCCAAGAGTCTGCAGTGGGGTGAAGTGAACCATGTTGTAACCTACAAGTAAGAAAACAGAGACCACTGCATGAGAAGGCAAACAGATCAACCTGGAGCTAAACACGATACACACCTGAGCTTTCTCGGCTACTTATCAACAGCGAGACAAATGTGCCAGTAGAAAAGGAACCAATGACTTGGGTTCCCATTCCAGCTGGACCACAAAAGACTGCCAGCAAACCTACCCAAGGCTTTCAGGCTATCACTGTCCCCATCTATGAGAAGTGGGTTATGACACGATCTGCTTGGTAACCATCACCACAGTGCTAAGCTATCAGGTTCAACAGTAATTGCTGGCAGGACAGAGCTGCATGAACAAAATATCCTACCCAAGTGTAATACTTTAAGTGTTCTGTGGGACTTGCATTCATCACAGTTACGCCACTGAAATTACAGTCCCTTCTTTATAGTATATTTAGCTCGAAACTAGAATGTTGGTACTATCTTACTTTACTCAAGAGGAAATACAATCTAGTTTCATTTTATTCTTGGCATGACCAGCAGCATATGCCTTTTATATGGAAAAAGGATAATTCAAATTGGCAAATTAAAATTATATATAATAACTCATTTTCCTTCATCTTAACAGCTTTATTACTAGCTTTCATGTGCCCCATAAAATCATAAAAATGATAATCATTTTACTTCATGACCAAGTGCCGCCCTTTGCTAACTTGACCCACAGAACCTGGCATCTGGAGAAGCTGTGGATTTTATTTTTCTCACTACATCAGTAAGCAAGATTAGAAGGAGAAGGAAAGCCTTTGAGACTTGCATCATAGCAACTATGTCTAGTTTTAAAAAGACAAAGAAAGCAAACTGGACACTACCTGACTCCTTTGCAACCCTTAGTCTGCTTTCCCACTCATCAAAGGGTCCCAAACACTTCGCTAAAAATGTCTGGAGAGTAACACAGTCCAAGGGTAACACGTGATTGTCAGCTCCAACACGTAAAACAGGATCCACAACTATGTAACCTCCTCCACTTTTCTCATTTCTAAGGGAAAATAAACCAAAACAGTTCTAATTAGTTGGAGGGAAAAATCATTAATTCAGTTTGATTCCATCTGGAAGGTTAATTGGCCATTTAAACTCCTCCCTCCCTCCCTCCCTCCCTCCCTCCCTCCCTCCCTCCCTCCCTCCCTCCCTCCCTCTCTCCCTCCTTCCCTTTCATCCAGGGTCTCATGTAGCCTAGGCTGCCTCAAACTTACTATGCAGTGGAGGAAGACCCTGAACTCCAGATCTTCCTGGAGTTTACTTCTAAGTATATAAAGGTATTTTTCCAGGGGCTGGAGAGATGGCTTAGTGGTTAAGAGCACTGGCTGCTCTTCCAGAGAACTTGAGTTCAATTCCCAGCACCCACAGGGCAGCTCACAGCTGTCTGTTATTCCAGTTCTGGTGTACCATAAGCCTTCACACAGACATGCATGTAAGCAAAACACCACTGCACATAAAATAAAATAAAAGGATCATTTTTTAAAAAAGTCATTGGCAAGGTGGCAATAAAACATACATAATAGGCATTTTCTTTTCTTTCTTTTTTAATTATTTATTCGTGTCTGTCAGTGTGTCCACTTGAGTGAATATGCCTATAGAGGCCAGAAGAGGGTGATGGATCTCCTGGAGCTGGAGTTACAGGAGGTTGTGAGCCATCTGATGTGAAGGTTGGAAACAAAACTTGGGTTCTCAATGAAAGCAGTTCAAGCTCTTGACCACTGAGCCATCTTTCCAGCCCCAGAACAGGTATTTCCTATCTTTATCAACTACTAGTGAAATCCACAGAATACAATATGACATCCAGTAACACTGACTTATCAGAAAATAAATACACTAATGTCTATCAACAACAATATCATTCAAATAAACAGTATCCTCTAGACTGATGGCAGAAGAGCTTAGAGTTTAACTACACACACTTGAATCTGCAATAGGCTATACAGTCACCTCATCAAAACTGAAGAATCACAGCCTAATCGCATCTCATGAAAGCACTGTAGTTAGGCAGGTGACATACGCTTTTAATCCCAGCACTTGGGAGGCATAGGCAGGCAAATCTGAGTTTGAGGCCAGCCTGGTCTACAGAGCAAGTTCCAGGACAATCTGAGAAATACAGAAAAACCCTGTCTTGAAAAAACAAAAAAGTAAAGCAATCAAACAAAAAACTCCGTAAAAACTGCACCACCATGGCTTCCCACAGTAACATTTACAGTCAGATAACTTAAGTTGTAGAATACATTAACTCCTGGCTTACCCTTGAAGAAAGTAGTACTGAAAAGATCCAGACTGCAGCAGGTGAAGTTTACAGTATTTATCGGAATCATCTTCTCTTTCTGTTGGGTTTTCCCAATCCAAGGATCGGAATTTTTCTCGATTAAATGGTTCTCCAGGAAATGGGTAATTTGTATACACAGTAACAGCTTTCCCCTGTAAAGTCGGGCCTAATCGAAACTGTAGTTCAAACCCTAAACAAAAGCATTTGAATAAACCACTTTAATAAACTCACTGAAGGATTTAGTATTCAAGCAGGTGTTTTACTTAAAACATTATAAAAACTTATGAATTTTCAAACGTACTTAAGATAAGCTGTCATCCCTAATGTTACTTGTGGAATACTTGGCATTTGGTTTAGCTGAACTTTGTATTTTAGCATACAGAATATGCACCCAGAGCCACCTCCTTTGTAGCATCCTCTCTTCCTTTCCTCTGATCTGATTTCTAGTCATATATTGTGATTGCACAGGTTCTTACCTGGCATGTGACCCTAATCCCTCCGCCACCCCACTTTGAACCCTACCTGTCACCCCTCAATCAATACCTAGAGGTGGGTATCTGAGTAGTGAGAGATCTCTGCTATTTCACAGACCACAATGAAAAAAGTCAGTATCTATGCCAGAGAATGGGATTGTATGCAAAACTTGGGAGATGTCACAGGACAGTCGAGTAGACTGTAGTCTCAGCAAGTATCCTGGAAGCACTGCAATGAGTCTCTTAGACCTGCTCAAACAAGTAGTGTGCCAATGAAGGTCTAACAACAGTCCTTAGGAATGGGAAGTACTAGCTTGTAGTATTTGTTGACTTCCTTACAGAACGACCCCACCATGGATGATCTAACATTACCAAACACATCAGGGAGCTCAGATCTGGGAAGAGACGTATGCTGCTGGTTCTTAGGAGCCAGCATATTTGCCAGCAATGCACGGCTGCCTATATCCATACATCTCATGATTATTAAAACTTTGTGAATCCCAGAAGCCAAGATATGCCCACGTTCACCAAAGTTAGGCTGTTTTAAGACTTCCATTTTGTGTCACAGATATTTTGTTATAAGGGGAGAAACTACATACATTATAGTTAAATTACACTTAACTCAAGAAAAAGTTTAGGTTGGTTTATAGTAGACTTTAAAAAATTATTTCTTTTATTTTTGATATTATAATTATGTAATTTAGTTCTTCCTTTTCCTCCCTTCAATATACCCCTTCTGGCTCTCTTTCAAATGAATGACCTTTTTTCATTGTTGTTACATACATATACATACAATACATATATACATATTCCTAAAAACATAGACACAACCTGTCCAGTGTTGGGAGCACAGCACCAAAGGTCCTTGCGCCCAAAGATCTCCAGAAAAACCATCAATGTTAAGCATACACATTGTCTTTCCAATGGAAAAGATTAAAAACCCGTTCTTCCATTCAGGAAGCTGAGAGCTGGAAGTAATTAACAGTCTAGTGATCTGTGTTATCTGTTGAGTCAGGTCATATCAAGCCCCGACAACTAGGACCGGAGGTGGCTATTAATCCAATGGCCCTTGTAGCCAGAGGTTCTCCCAAGCTCCCACAACCAGGACCAGAGGTGGCTAATAGCCCAAATGACCTCTACATTATCTACTGAGACCAGGCCAGACCCCTGGGTCTTAAGCTAGTACAGGTAGCCTATCTCTAGACTCCATCTTCTTGGAGGACATGACATGTACCCCAAGTTGAATTTCAATGTAATTATGCTCCTTTGTGCATCGGGGATTGTATTACACCAGGAAACTTTCTTTTTCAAATTGTACTGGGCTAAAATATATTGGGAGTAAACTGCCTGTTATTAGACTCCCCAAAGTCTGATCTAGGTTGATGAAGTCAATCTGCACTGGGTTTCTCTTATCTCTTCACATGGTTTGTTTCCCTGTCTGACACTTTAACTGGCTGATGTCCAGTTTGCTATTCAGAATTCTGGGAAGGAGGAAGTCCATTCCTCTGCAGTTCTGACCAGCCACAGAAGAAGCAAGATGTGACTACCTCGCTGAAAAAGGTACATCTATGGTTGCTTTCCTGCTGCAGCACCAGAGTTGATTAGCGACAACAGAAAGTGGAGAGCCACAGAGCACTGAAACTTTCACACTCGCCAACTGTCTGCTCCACAGCTTCAGTTTTATTCAAAAATGAAATAATGAGTTCTCGTGTACATTCTCAAAGGGTCAAACAAAGATTTGTTTGTTTTGTTTTACTGATGGTATTTTCTAAGTTCCACACGATGGAAGGCTGATCACCACTTCTAAAAAGGACAAATCTCAAATTTAGAACATTTACACTTCATCTACAAGTCAGCCAGTTTCGGTCTCCCCCTCCACCGTCCTTCTCTCTGTGTCTTACTACACAGGCCAGGGCAGACCTAGACGTCATTGAGATCCACCTGCCTCTGCCTCCTAAGTGCTGGGACTAAAGGCGCATGCCACCATACCTGGCTAAGTTTGGCAATTTCTAAGTAAAAGATGTCTGTGGTTATTTTTACTCCTGTTACTAAATTTTGGAAAAAGAAATTTCCGATTTTTAATTTAATTTACTTTTTTGTGGGGTTAAGAATGGCGTCTAAGGTCTCATGCATGCTATATAGTTGCTCTACTACGAAGCCACAACCTAACCTGTATGATTTAAGACAATATGGCTTGTCTACCTAGTTCAGATATAGGTGGATTTCAAGGCAAAACACAACAACAAATAAAGGAGGCTGGGCTGTGAGCCTCCATTAGACTACAACCTCTACCTTTTCCAAGGATGTCTTTTTTTTTTTTTAATTTATCTGATGGATTTAGAGCATCAGTACCAATTCATATGTTACCAAACTCTTCAAAGAAAGAAAGATGCTATATTTTCTTTCTTTATCTCAGTAAAGGATTAGTAAATACTCCCAAAGCACAAAGCCACTCTTAACTGCTAAGTCAAATCGCTGAAACTGAACTGGTTCCCAACAGTACATGAAATACCTCTGCTAAAATTAGCTTAGGTCACAGCAGTACATGGTGTGGCTATCTTGTTCATGTTAACACTAAGAACACTTGGATCGGCCACAGCCCTCTGGTAAGTAGCTAGCTAGGAAGACAAGTGATTAAATTACTACTGTAAACAAAAATTCCCAATAGGGGCTGGGTAGGTTTCAATCAAGAAACCTTTGGGGACTGGAAAGTTGACTCAGCAGGTAAAAGCATTTGTTGCACTTGCAGGTGGTCTGGATTCGGCTTCCAGCACCTGTATCAGGCAGCTCACAATTGCCTCTAATTCCAGTTCTAGGGGATCCAGTACTCTCTGGCCTTTGAGGGCCCGTGAACGCATATGGTAAATGTAGACTCATGCTGGCAAGCAAATATATAAAATAAGTAATAAATAAATCTTTTTAAAGGAAACCCTTGTAAATGAACATTGTATTGTATTTTATATTTATTTTATTGTTTTTGAGACGTGGTTTCTCTGTGTGGCCCTGGCTGAGCTGTAACTTAACTCTGTAGATCAGGCTGACCTCGAACTCAGAGATCCACCTGGCTCTGCCTCCTTAGTGCTAGGATTAAAGGTATGCACTACCATGCTTAGCTGAACATTTATTAAAAAAAAAAATAGTAACAATTAGGCTCATAGGTTAGCCCTGTAAGAGTTCTTGACACCCAGGCTTGACAGACCCGAGTTCCCTCATGGAGTACTGTGGAAGGTAAGAACCAATTCCCGAAAGCCTTCTTCTGATCTCCACACATTTTCATGGCATGAGCAAAAGATGGAAGATTTAATTTCAGGTCTGAGGAATACCAATTTTGTTCATTTTCTGATACACTATGAGACAAGGAAAATAGAAAAGACTATAATTTGATTAGAATAGATAATTTACTTGACTTTTACTTGAATTTGAAGGATCTATAGAGATGTCAGTGTTGAAAATTATAACTGGTGCTTAGGATGAAAAAATAAACACAGAGAAGGGATTGGGGACCAGTCAAGGATGAAAGACCAAATATCGCCAGGTGTTTTCCTTTACCCTTGTCACCAACTTCTGTGAGTTTAAACTTTTCTTACTCTGTCTCCGTTTTCAACTCTGATATCATTACATTCTTATCTTTAATCTTGTACGTCTGTTCGTTTGTTTTCATTTTCTTTCTTTCTAGTGTGCAATGTATATGCAGGTGTATGCACCTGTGAGTGTTGCTGATATAAACTTATGCCGTAAATCGATGCTGGGTGTCTTCCTTTATTCTTCTTTGCCTTATTTTTTAAGATTAAAAAATTAAAGATTATTTTTATTTTGTGTATATATGTACGAGCGCCCACATGCAAGTGTGTGCATCATGTGTATGTGTGGTGCCCACAGAAGCTAGGAGAGGGTGTCAGATACCCTGGCACTAGAGTTACAGGAGGTTGTGAGCCACATTGTGGGTGTAAAAGCAGCAACTGCTGAGATATCTCTCAAGTCATAGCCATCTTATTTTTTGAGAAGGGTCTCTTACTGAACATGAAGCTCACTGATTGGTCAGAATGGCTGGGCAACAGGTCCCTAGATCACCTGTCTCAGTACCTCTAGTGCTGGGGTTACAGGTGCATGCCACTAAAGCCAGCTTTTATGGAGCATGGAGATCTTCCTTGTGCTTGTCCAGCAGGCACTTTATCCACTGAGCCACAGCCCAGTTGCAATTCTCTAAGGAGGAGAGGGGGCAGAGTTTCACTGTGTAGCTCTGGCTGGCCTGGAAATCTATGTAGACCAGGCTGGCCTAGACCTCACAGAGGTCCACTTGCCTTTGCCTCAGCATGTAGACAGGGTGGACAGGATTTTTAAAACAGGGTCTTCTCCAACAATGAGGACCCTAAGAGAAATATACATAGATCTAATCTACATGGGAAGTAGAAAAAGACAAATATCTCCTGAGTAAATTGGGAGAATGGGGGCCTTGAGAGAGGGATGAAGGGGAGGAGAGAGGCAGGGAGGGAAGCAGAGAAAAATGTAGAGCTCAATAAAAATCAATTAAAAATAAATAAAAAAGTCTTCTCAATTATTTCTTGTCCCAGTGTTCTCTCTAATCAATACTTCTTTCACATTATAAATTGCCTTCTAAAATAATATGATCACACCGCTATCACAAAAAAATGGATGGATTTATTGGTTTCATCTAGAGTTACAGAGTGACATTAGTCTTAATAAGCCCTTCAATTTGTCTCTTCAAGCAGCTTAGCTGAATTTCCAGCTTGGGCTAGTTTTCACTGGGGTTTATAATTAGTCAGCAAGCATTTATTAAGTAGTGCACATAGTGCTCAGACTGTAATACTATCCCAGCCTCACAAAGCTCAGCCTCACGCTGGGTACTGTACCACCACCAAGCTTCAGACGCTTCATTGGTCAATTAGCTGATCAGTGAATACTACAGAGAAAGCAAAAATTTAGAGGAAGCCTTCGCTAAGGTGGTAGCACTTTAACTGAACGCTGAATACACAGAATGGCAGTAAAAAGGACAGCATATCCAGAGGGGTCTGGCAGGAGTAAACGTGCAAACACTGGTATGAGGAAGGCCACTCGAGATGGAATGAAGAGGAAAGTTAGAAAGATTCAGACACTGAGGGCAGGGAACAGCGAGGTTCAGTCTTGGCAAGAGAAAAGTGCAGACCCATTCAGAATGCCTTGGAAGTCAGGCAGGGATTTTAGAATCAGGTACACATAAGTCAAAAGGGAAGAGCCTGGATAAAAAGATGACTTGGGCTCTCTCTCTCTCATTTGGTTAGATGGAAGAGACAAACAGAGAGGTATCACAAAGGAATTTCAGACTTTAAAGAGAGATGACAGTTAAAGAGGAGACATTAAGAAGCTTGAAAGTCTAGCCTGGGAAAAGCTGAAAAGAGAGACATCACTGGGGTTTGCTAAAGGGGGTGACTTCGGACACAAGGGAGGAAACTGACAGAACTACCCTATGACAAATCTACTGGATAGTCAGAACAAAGCTAACTAAACTCCAGGGAGTGGACTGCTAAGCAGAAAGACCAATACCTTGTTGCTTAGGGCTGTATCACTAAATAGGAATTACTAATTTACAGTTTTAACACCGAATGCCAGAGGAGAGCAACAGCAACTTATCTTTACAAGGATATGAGTTAATGTGCCCAACATCTGTTTGTTAGCAGCCGAGCAAAGGCAAAGCTGCTTCTCAACCCTTGTCGTTATACTTGATTCAAAAGCTTCCAGGAAGAAAGGGAAACTCCAGGCCTTTGTTTCAATGAGAGTCCTCAGCAGAGAGGCAAGAGATGAGGCCGTGAGAATGCAAAACTCTTTGATGGTAGAAGAAAAAAGAAAACTTAGCAGACACTGCCAATTAATTGGAATGTGGAAGGAAGAGAGCCTAATGGGAGCCACCAAACTGATGGGGATGCTGAAGATGGAGGAGGAAAGCCAAAACCAGGAAAAGTGCAGACTCAGGAGAGCCAAAGTTGAAGCCAGGACTCGGTGACCTAAAACCCCAAACAGATTTGGAAGAAGAGGGCCATTTGGCATCAAGGGAACACAGCTTTCAAAAATTCAACTTTTAAAACACTAAAGAAAAAACAAATATTGATGCTTGTCAATATTTGTTCAATACATCCACTGGAGGGCTGATTGTGTCTTGATACATTAAAAACTTTCTACTTGCATCTCACAAGTATATTTATAAATTATAAGTGAGATGTATTCAGTACTGAAAGTTATCTGTCAGTTTGTTTTATAGAACTGTAATTGGATCTTTGATCTTGCTTTTTATTTGTATCTTTTGGTCATGCTGGGGTCTGAACCCGAAGACCTTGCTTGTATTAGGCAAGCACTTTACCACTGAGCTATATCCCTGGCTCAAACACGGTTACCATCACCCGGTCAGATTTCCCACTTTTTTATTTGGCCTTATCTTCTACTTGCTTGAGAGGCTTCTGATAATGCAAGGAATGGCTACTGTACTACACTTATACTATACAGTACTATACCGTACTCTGTTTTACCGATGCTTAGGTTCAACAGAGGAGAAAAGTGCACTCTATAAAGCAACACTACAGATTATATACAAAGCTAAATTACATATGATTGAATAAGCTACATCCGTAAGTGCTATTACAAATAGCACGTTCAATCTTCTGATTGCATATGTAGTTTCTTCCTTCTCTCCTGGGACTGAGTCCAGTTCTCGCAGACTAGGCAAAGGTTCTGCCCCGAGTGACTTCCCATGCTCTGTGGTTTCTTCACTAGGTGGTAGTTGGCAACAGAGTGAACTGAGCTATCACTGTTCTAACAAGAAATATCTATTCTTAAACACCATAAACCTTCATTAGTCGCCAGTAACGTGGAACACAGTATCTTGGCACAAATCAAGCTAAATCTAGGAAATTTAAGTTATGTGTGTGTGTGTGTGTGTGTGTGTGTGTGTTCATACAGAGGATTTAATGTGAGCCTCATCTATGCTAAGCATGCATTCTACCACTGAGCTATACCCACCACCCCCAGTCCCTAACTTTAAGTTTAAAAAAAAAATTAATAGACCGTCAATGCAATAAAAGATATAAGAGAGCTGATCAAAGAACTTGTGACTGACCTTGCTCAAGTCTGAAGAGGGTCTTCTCTAGCTTTTCCATTTCATTCATGAGTAAAATTCGAATCTGTCTACTGCGTTCCATTTTGGCTGCCGGAGGATTTGAAGTCTTTCCGAAGAATTAAAAGGACCCCAAAGTGGAATGAGTTGCCCCTATAAAACAAAAGGTAATTATGAAAAGAAAATACGAGCTAAAACTCTCTAGGGTTGACAGTGGCACTTACATGTCCTAGATAGATTTAAAGCCTAGAAGAGCAATGAGAAAGAATGAAATCTTGTCCGTAAAATCCAAGAAGGGAGAAGTTTCTTCTCTCTTGGAGCAGAATAAGAAAGCCTGAAGCAAAAATGTCGATTCTTACAGTCAAAACAGGACAGACCAAAAAAAAAAAAAAAAAAAAAAAAAAAAAAAAGCTAAAGCATTCTCAGGGAAAAGCCATCCATCTGGGAAAGCCTGGAATTCAGGAGCAAAAATTCCGTCCCGAGTCCAAGGGCCCAAAAAACTCCAAATGGCACTGCAGCCTCCAAGAGATCAGGCTGCTCAGGGAACAGGTGGAAGGGCAAAGGGTTCCCAAATTCGGGTCTGAAGCCACCAATGGGGAGGTAATTAAAGAAGGAAGCAGTTGCTGCCCCGGGAATAGCTGTGACGGCATTCGATGTACAGAGGGGCTATAGATAGAAAGAATGCGCGACAGCCGGACGCATTCCAGGCACTTACGAGCGGGACAGACGTGCGGCGTTGGGAGCGGGAGCCGGGCACACCGGGAACGCCAGGCCGAGCGGCAGCCCCGGGAGGGCAGGGAGCCTTGAAGGGCACGGGGAGGGACGCCGGGACCCCAGCCAGGTGACAGTGACAGGCCGGGGACAGCCGAGACTCCGCCCAGCGCGGCCGGAGGACGCTCCGACTCTGCTCGGCAGGCGGACGAGCTCAGGGGGGCGTGGTCCTGCCTCCCCCCCCACTTCCGGGAGTCTTCACTCCCGCTAGCGAAGACCGCTGGTCTCGCGAGAGGTGGGCGCGGCGGGGGCGGGGATTTGAGGGGGTCAGGGTCTTGGGGACGAGGGTCCTTGTATGGTCTTCAAAGCCCATGTTGCATCCTCACTGTTCCTTTCCAGGAAAAGTGAGTTAAAGAGCAAAGATAAGCGGGGACAATGTTTAGGGAAGTTCTCTTTGTCAAGAAACTGCAAGTTAGGAAAAAACAATTTCTTAAGATATTGTACAAGTCATTAACTTCTTTGCAAGCCTAATTCCTAAAATGTCATTGGCAACCCTCCGCTTCCCCACCACGCACATCCCGCAAAAATAAAATATGTGAAATGTTTCGGAAAATAATGTATGTCCTGTAACTAATAATTATCAACTGCAATACTGAAGGGATAGCTGATACTCTTCTAAGTTCTGCTAATGCGTGAGGTTCACTGGGATGGTTGGGTTTAATGTTAATTTGCCACAGACTAGTCAGTGGGAAGAGGGAGGCTCAACTGAGGAGCTGCCTCCATCAGATTGGCCTGTGGGCCTGTCTGTGGAGGCATTTCCTTGCTCTACGATTGCTGCTGCAGGTAAATGGGCGGTGCCACCCCTGGGCAAATGGTCCTGGGTTCTATAACAGGCTGAGCAAACCACGAGGAGCCAGCCAGTAAACTGCATTTCTCCATGGCCTCTTTTTCAGCTCTTATTTTGAGTTCCCCCAATAAAGGACTCTGTGATCAGGAAGTGTAAACCAGATAAATGCTTTCTTCCCCCAACTTGCTTTTGGTCAGGGTTTAATCACACAAACACGCCTTTTTGCTACCATTGATTTAAAGGTAAGGAAACCGAGGCTCCAAAGGTTAAGAATCTTGGTTAAGGTCACTTAATGTACAGTGGAGCGAATGTGATTTGCAGTGCATTCTTGGGGATTTCTGTTCAGCAAACCTTTTATCTGAGGGTACTGACATTATTTCCGTGGCTTGGTATCTATAAAGACCTGACAAGTTGATGACATTATTTCCATTGCTTAAAGACCTGACAAGTTGAAAGAGGGAGTTTGCTTTTTAGCTTGTAAGGGCATTCGTTTTTTCTAGGAGGCATCTCAGGATTTCCCCTGCAGGAAATCTGTCTGCTCTGTTCCTCTCCCGTGTGCGGATTTATGATGCTCCTTTAGGTCTCTTCCCTCCTGGGGGTCTTAGGAAGAGTGGAGGCCAGAGTGCGCCTCTGTGAACAGACTACAAACTCTTGCTTGACTATAAAAACTATAAAATCCCCAGTCCAATAGGCTGAGCAGCACAGTGGCTCTTTTTATGGGGAGGGTTGACTGGTGAGAGCACGTGACCCAGCTACCATGTTGCCGCATGTTGGCTATATATATATATATATATATATATATATATATATATATGATCAACATCAACCTAAGTTTTCGGATCCCCGACTTCCCTATCTGAAATAAAGAATGGACCCACATTCTCTGACTTTTCATCTGGTACAAATTCACCAAACTGTCCTATGGCCAGCTTGTTTTGCCCTCCCCCGACCGTCGACCCGTCTTCTCCAGGACTCCAAAACTAGCCTTTCCCATTGCCTTGCCTCCAGCAAAACTCTCACAGTAGTGCCCAAATTGCAAATAAATGAAAGAAGTAAAGTAGATCGAGGACATAATTTTTTAAAGAAATTAGTTCTTCCAATGAAAATGCTAGATTTTTTTCAAGATTTGGGAACTCAAGTTTTGGAGGCTTCATAATGTGAAATAAAGTGAGTGATTAATGACAGACAGCTGATTTGGTAGGGTATGCCTCAAAGGGTACTTTTACAAGTCACATGATTTTTTTTTTTTAAGGAGAGAACTCCACAGGAATGTGTTCTCTGTGAAGTTCTTGAGACGTCAATGACTGTAGTCTACAGAATCATAAGGCTGCATGCATGCCGGTGACCATTGTCACATTTGGAGTGTCCTGTGCGTGCAGGATCTACATATATACACAACAGTCTCATGTTATAGCTGTCAGGAGAAAGTCCTTGAGGACCTTCCAACAGATAACCTCAGCTACTTTTAAGGTTACTGGTATTTTCTCAAACAGCGATGTTTCCAGAGGGAGAGAGAGTCAGTGGTCAGAAGAGGTTCTGTCTAGGTTTGTGCATATGTGTCTGTGTTTCCTGAGAAGAAACAGTTGTAGGGGACTGTGCTGGCTAGTGTTAAGCCGACTTGACACAGGCTCTAAAGTCACCTGAGAGGAGGGAGTTTCAGTTGAGAAAATGCTTCATGAAGATCGGGTTATAGGCAGGCCTATAAAGCAATTTTGTAATTGGGAGGGTAATGTGGGAAGGCCCGACCTATTGTGGGCGGTGCCATCCTTTTGGCAGGTGGTCCTGGGTTCTAGAAGAAAGCAGGCTGAGCAAGCTATGGGAAGCAAGCCAGTAAGTAGCACTCCTCCATGACGCCTGCATCAGCTACTGCCTCCAGGCTCCTGTCCTGTTTGAGTTCCTGTCCTGACTTCCTTTGATGATGAACAGTGCTAAAAAGATATAAGTCAAATAAACTCTTCCTTCCCCAAATTGCTTTTGTCATGGTGTTTCATCACAGCAACAGTAACCCTAACTAAGACAGAAGGCATTAGGTATGATTAGGTTCTAGTCCTGTGATTATCTATATCTGAAAATGCATGGCCTGCCTTATTCACTTTATATAATCATCAATATTTTTAATTAGTATATAATGTCATCTTTTTTAAAAATAAAACTTTTTGAATTTTGTTACTTTTTTTTCCCTCAGCGTTTTGTAATACCCAGTTGCAGCCAGTAAAGAGAAATGGGGAATATAGGAAAAGGAAGTAGGTTTGATGTCTGAGAAACAGAAGGACCTGGATATTAAACTAAGAGATGACGAAAACCACACAGATGACTTTGAAAACGGAGAGCACACAATTGAAAAAAAATAATGAACTTTGGAGACAAACAAACCTTGGGTTGGTTTTTAATGTCCCTGAATTGTAAATGTCTCTGTAAAATTGAGAGAACATTTCATTTTCAGGATCAGATGTGAAATAAGAAAGAAAAAAGAAGAAACATTATTTAGTTTTGGGTCAGTGTTTGACATTGAAATCAAACAGGCATGAATTCACCCATATCCTATGGGTGATCTGAAGGCAGCTTCAGATTTGTTCATCAAAAGAGCTTTTTTGAAACTAACCCCTAACTTGTCCAGTTTACTGCCCAGGCACAGCCCAACCGGTGGAGTCATGCTTGCTGCATGCTGATTCCCAGAGTTGAGCCGGCTCTGTTATCCTTCAAAAACACACCAACCAGAGTCACTCTGCCTTCCAGGAAGAAGTGGATTAAAGAGCAAAGAGGAGCTGGGATGATGTTTGGGGAAGTTTCCTCTGCAAAGCTACATCAGGAAAAAGCCGCTTCCTCAAACACAAGTCACAACAGCTCTTTGAGCCCTCATTTCTGAACTATTAATGACTTCCAAGGTCTGCAAAAGCAAAATACGTGAAACGTTTGAAAAAATAATACAAGGCCTGAAACAAAGCAAAAGAGGTACCGGGTACTCTTCTAAGTCCATTATATGAATGAACTAACCCTCCTCAAACACACAGTTTTGGCACCCTTGACTGAAAGAAAGATGAGGAAATGAAGACCCTTGCTTAAGGCCACATAGTGAACAAGGGGACAAGTGTGACTTCAACAGCATTCCTGGTGATTCTAGTTCAGTAAACCCTTCATTTGAGGGTGCTGACGGCATCCCCATGACCTGTTATCAATAAAGACTTCATAAATTGAGACAGGAAGCTTTGACTTTATATATAGCTGTGTCAAGAGTGAGTTTGCTTTCTTGCTTCTAGAGACATTTTGGTTTTCCGTGACAGACGTCTCAGAATGTCCCCTTAAGGAAGTCCATCTGCCTTGCTCTCCTCCTCCCATGGGTGGATTTGATGTTCTTCTAGCTCCTTTGCTGAGTGCTATGTTCTGTGAAAACTGTCTGTCTAGCTGTATCCATTTATGCAAGAGGCCTTTGAGGCAGGTATTGTCTGGATGGCAAAACTATACAAATATTTATAATGCTTAGGTATAAGTGAATATCTTATTCTAAGGGTGTGCGTGTGTGTGTGTGTGTGTGTGGTGGGGTGGGTGTATTGGTAAGTGTTCTATTGCTGTGAAGAGACAGGATAACATGACAACTCTTTTTTGTTTGTTTGTTTCTTCGGTTGGTTGGTTTTTTTTTTGAGACAGGGTTCTTTGTAGCTTTGGAGCCTCTCCTGGAACTAGCTCTCGTAGACCAGATTGGCCTCGAACTCACAAAGATCCGCCTGCCTCTGCCTCCTGAGTGCTGGGATTAAAGGCATGCACCACCGCCTGGCCTATAGCAACTCTTATACAGAAAAACATTTATTTGGGGCTGGCTTACAGTTTCAGAGGTTTAGTCTATTGTCATCATGACAGGGAGCATGACAGAGTGCAGGCAGGCACGGTGCTGCACGAAGAGAGAGCCACTGAGCCTAACTTGGGTTACTGAAACCCTCAAAGCCCCCTAGTTTGTAACTAGTTCCTCCAATAAGGTCACACCATTCTCACAGGACTACCCAATCTCTCTCAGATAGTGCCACTTCCTGATGACCAAGCATTCAAATACATGAGTCTATGGAGGCCATTCTTATTCAAGCTACCATAACAGTATATTTTCGTGATGTATGTGTTTGGATGTGTGTACACAAGGTGTATAGTCTATCACTATCTAACTTATTCCCTTGAGACAGGGTCTCTCACCAAAACTGGAGCTAGGTTAGCAGCCAAAACTCCTCTGTCTCTACCACCCACAGCACTGGGATTAAGTATATGACTGACCTCACCTAATTTCTAATGAGGGTGCTGGGGATTTGAACTCAGGTCGTCATACTCGTACAGCAAACACTGGTACTACTGGGCCAGTTCTGCAGCCCTAAGATGTGTGTTTTATTCTTAAAAACATCTCTTAAGGTCTGGAAGACAGCACAGTTGCTAAAATGCTTGCTACATATGCATGAAGACCACAATGGTGCTTGCTTGTTCGTCTCCAGTGATAAGGAGACAGAAATAAGAGACCACTTGGACTCGATGGCCAAGGAGCCAAGCTTAATCAATGAGCCCGAGGCTCCGTTAAAAGTCCCTGTCTCAAAACAGAAGATAGAAGTTTCTAGGCTAGGCGTGGCGGCAGGCAGATCTCTGTGAGCTCAATGCCAGCCTGGTCTACACAGTGAGTTCCAGGCCAGCCAGTATACACAATGAGAGCCTTTCTAAAAGAAAAAGCTCCCAAGGAATGAGACCTGAGGTGATGGCTGGTATCACATGCATGTGTGTTTACCCACATACATACACAAGAACTTCTGATTGCCTTTATTTTTCCCAACTACAGATCAGAAAACAAGTCATTTGGGTCTTATTGATTTTGATGCTAATTCTCATCATACTTGAATGATCTCTTTATCTCTGCCTCTTTGAAACAATTGCTCTTCTCTTTCTATGACCCCCCCCCCCAAAAGGTGTCTGCACACAGAGCGGAGTCTCATACAACATGAATGTGCTGAGCTTTCTACAGGGTTTGCATCACAGGGAGATGCCTGTCCAGCCCTGCTTCTTAGCTGTGCAGTTGGCACGAGCTACTGATGTCTGCAGCTGATAACTTCCTTATTCTTCTTTCTTGGCTTCAGCAGAGCATAAAGTTGACCACCCAGCGTGTGCCTCAGCCTTCTTTGATATCCTGGTTTCACTGTGAACTCTCTGTGCATCTAGGTCTTCTCTGTTTCATAAGCTTGCGCTGGAATCAGCTCCCTGGTACCATGGTAGAGTGGGATGGTTAGTTTTGAACTGTCGACTTGACAAAATCTATAGTCACCTTGGAAAGAATTCTCAATGAGGAATTGTCTGAAATAGGTTGACCTGTGGGCGGGTCTGTTGGGGCTGTGTTATGCTAACTGATGTAGGGAGACCCAGACTAAAAGTGGGAGGTACCATTCCTTGGGTTTGGGTGCTGGGCTGTGTTAAAGGAGAATGAGCTGAGCCCCCACACGCATTCCTTCCTTCTCTGCCTGCTCTTGACTGTGGACATGACTAACTGACTCAAGTTCCTGCAGCCTCGGTTTCCCTGTTGTGATGGACTGTAATTGTGAACTACAACAAACCCCTTCCTCCCCCAAGGTGTTTTTGTTAGGGTATTTTAATCACAGCACCAGAAAAACACTAAGACACAGCTCCCTAAATCGTGTGCGGGAGATGAAAAACTGGTCCTCCTTGTAACTGATCTCTGTGATTTATCTCTTTAAATTTTTTTGTTTTCTTTTTTAAAAAAAAAGTCTTTTTTTTATTTTACCTATTTTCCCAGTTTCCCCTCCCTCCCCCTCTTCCTGCTCCCTCCACCTTCCCTCCACCCCATCTCCTGTCTGCTCCACAGAGAAGGTAGGGCCTCCCATGGGGAGTCAACAAAGTTTGTCAAATCGCATTGAGTCAGGCCCTGCCCCCGAGGCCGAGCAAGGCATCCCTCCCTAGGGAATGGGCTTCAAAATGCTAGTTTATGCATTAGGGATAAATCCTGGTCCTACTGCCAGTGGCCCCACAAACTGCCCAAGCCACACAGCTGTCACCCACATTCGGAGGGATCCTTTCTTTTGGATCCACCACCTCCATTGCTGTGCTTACTACTGCACACTACTCAAGTGCACTAAGTTTGCGACACTCAGCAGAACCAAAGACCTGAAATTCTATTCCATAAACAATAAAGTTCAGTCTCCTTCTGTTAAACACCTGGTGAAGCTATGGCTAGCATGATGCTAACCATAAGCCTTTACGAAGTGTTCCAAAGCAGGACCTTTCTTAATTATCTTGGTTAGTTTTAAATTAATCTTCCCAACTATGACTTGGAGATGAATTAATAACTAATTTTGCCGGTTCCTTTGCCAAGGTCAGAAGGACGGAAACGTGTCACCAAACAAAGCTACGGCAGTGGCAGAATTTGTTTCCTGACATAAACATCTGTCTCTTACTCAGATTGAGTCTGACAGGAGAAAGGATCTTTTCTCATGACAGGCTAGTATGTAGCAAGCACTCAGTCTCCTGGGAATGAATCCAACAGCAGCAGCAGTGTCTGCTCTGGCCCTTCCTCCCCTCTCTTCATCCCAAGAGAGTGCGTGCATCAAACTCAGTAAGCTTCATGGTTAACTTACTGGGAAATATAAATATGAAATTGAGTTCTATGAATAATGCAAAAGTGAGTGGTTATATCACGTGGCTTCAGAGTGTTGAAAGATTTACAATTGATTACAAGAGGACTGTACTTTTCCTTTTCACCATATCATCATTGATTGTTTACTCCTTTCAAAGCAATATAGACTTCTGAATTATTCAAATCTTAACAGCCATGTTGATAAACTGTGAGTAGATGGGAAATAGAATATAAAGCCAGAGCTAGCATAAAGGTATTTTGATCATCTTCCCAAAGTAGGTGTTTGTTTTATACAGGTCACCATATACTATAGTATATGAAAATAAAATTAGATGAAGTATAATCTATTAGTGATACACCTGCTGTGTGATTTGATGGCCAGAATAAGTTAGCTCACCAGAGCATTTGTCAGGGATTTTCACTGCCTGTCAAGTAAACTCAGGAAAGGTCAGTGGTGTGACCACAAAGGCCAATCTATTTTAACTGCGGGAGGTTTAAAAAAAGCCCTCGTCTCAATTTACTGTGACGGTGAGAGTCACTTTCTTGCTTACACAGTAGCAAAGGGGTGGTAGCTGCTGAATGCAACAGAGTGGAAAATCAGCAGAATGTGAAATTGGGTTAATCGGTGCCTGGGATAGTTTATTCCATGAACCTGGGTTACACGCCCTGTCTGGGTATATTACTGCTCATTGGTTACATGAAAAAAAGTACTAGGAAGGTTTTGCTTTCTCTTTTAGGTGTTTTATTGGAAAGATTGTAGAGTTCCAAGCGCAATGAAGTTATGTTTGTGTATATATATAAATGTGTATATTTTTATGCTTATATCCATAGCTTTGTGCTGCTCCCACTTGGTTCAGAGAAGCTTCTTTTACCAGTGTGTTCAAGCAGGGATGCGTTACTGTTGAAGGTGCTGAGAATAAAGGAGTCTGAGCGCTCCAGTGTAGATGGAGCCTCTGTATCAACCATCACCTGAAAACCCAGAGAAAAGGATGGAAGAGGAGATAGAAAGGACGCAAGAGGCAGAAGGCTGTGAAATTCTGTCCTCTGGACACGATGCGCTGTTACACACCTAAACTCACAGCCTGTGGGTACTATAGAAGACCAGAATGAGATCAAATCAGTTTAAAATTCTAGCATGGAGAGGAAAGGGACCCCCAAAGCCCCACGTCAGCTGAGGAGATAATGGCAGCTATGGGGGAGAAAACCACTTCCTCTCAGGAATGTGGCCACTTGTAGGTTCCGCATTCCCGGTGGATGATCCCACACACATGCACATATGGGCAGCACCAACTGGACTCAGTGGGTTAAAAAATTTAAAAAGGTGTTGGAGATATGGCGCAGTGGCTAAGAGCATTTGTCGTTCTTACAGAGGAGCCGAGTCCCCAGCACCCACACGATGGCTCACAACCATGCTAACCTTAGTCCTGGGGGAATCCAATGCCCTCTTCTGGTCTCCTTGGCCACCATGCATGCACATGGTGCACATATATACATACACACAAGCAAAACACTCATACATAAAATAAATAAATCTAAATATTAAAAAATTATAGGCAGAGGACATGAAGTGAGGAAAATGAGGTGGGGGATTCCTAGGAGCAGATGAAAGGAAAAAGTGAGGGGATAATATGATCAAGATATATTATATACATGTATAAGAAATTTCAAAGAATAAATAAAAGTAGAAAACTTTTTTTTGGAGAAAAAAGTAGAATAAACTCTAAAAAGTAATGAAAATTAGAGGCATGCTATAGTTCTGTTGTGTTATGTCTTTAAAATATTTTATTTTTTTATTTTTTCAATGTATCAGTGCTTTGCTTATATGTATGTATATGTGGCATGTGTATGCCAAGCACCTACAGAAGTCAGAAGAGGGCATCAAAGACCCTAGCACTGGAGTTGTGGACTTTACAGGTTCTGGGAACCAAACCCAAGTCTCCTGCAAGAACAACATATGCTCTTAATCACTGAGCCATCTCTCCATCCCCACCCCATTGTGTTATGTCTTAACAGGAACATTGAAATCATAGTGCCAGAAGACTTTGTTGTATTCATAATTCTATCTTTAAAAGGAATGGTGGAGTAAATAGAACACTGGAGTACAAAAAGACAACGCTCAAACCCACCAGGACACTAGGTGTTCTGATAGCCCCAATTTTGTATCAACACAATGATTTCTTTGTTTGGAGACAGAGTCTTACTATGTAGCCCCAGCTGGGCTGGAATTCACTATGTAGATCAGGCTGGCCTCGTGAGTGAGTGTTGATATTGAAGATGTACACGACTACACCCAGCCCAAGACGGACGACTTCAAATACAGAATGCAGAAACAGAAGCTCAGCACCAGGGCAGAATGCACAGAACTTACTCCTATTTCAAAAATCGAAGGCATTTCTGCTACATGTAGAGGGGATAATACTACATTTCAGAAAGATTGGGGTGGGAGGTGGGGGCTGTTGGGCAACTTAATTCATGAAATACTTAACTAAGGGACAGAAACAAACAAACAAAACAAAAAGAAAAGAAAGAAAATCCTGGCATGTCTCCACTCATCAAGACAAGGAGGCATGGGGAAGGCCTTCTGGCCTATGAGACTTCCAGCAAGTCCCTCTTTCCTGTAGAATTTGCAGAAGTCCCGGAGCCTTGGATGACAGCTCTGAGTCCCAGTTGAGCGTGGGCACTGTGTCTTCTATCCCATAACCCTCCCATGAGGAGCACATCTTCAACCACGGAACGGGCAGTGTGAGAAGCTTCAGGATGCTTTTCAAAGCATCCCTTCTCTCGTTACATGGCAACAAGGGCCCTGCTCTTTACCGTTAAAGCAATAACCCAAGAGAAAGGTGCTGGTGTATACTTGTAACTCCAGGACCTGAAAGTATGTGTGTTTGGGTGTGTGTGTGCACGTGAGTGCAGTTGTCCATGGATGCTGGAAGATGACATCCGATTCCCTGAAGGTGGGGTTACAGGCAGTTGTGAACCACCTAATCTGAGAGCTGGGAACTGAACTTGGGACCTCTGGAAGACGCATATGCTCTTAGTCACTGAACCAGCTCTCTCTAGACCCACAAATGCCTTACGTTTTATTTGGTGTCCTTATTAGATATCAAGTAGTTACCCTAGTTCTTGGGGTTTGAAAGATATAATGGGGTGCTGACAGTTATTTGATTTCTCTTGACTTGGGAATGTCTTGGGAGACGTTGCTATTTAAAGCAGTTTATTCATCCGCTAAAATAAAGCTGTGATCGTAGTGATAATATTTGATACTTGGACAGAAATTCAGAGATTTCCCAAACTTTGTGATATCTATGGTTTGATTATCACCACAATCTTTCAAAAAAGACAAAATATTTCTCTATTGCATGCTACAAGTCTAAAGTACAAAGTGACTAGTCACTAGTAAAGGGGAACTAGAAATCAGAGTTTGTAAACTTCTGGCGTGGTCACAAAGGTATTATAGAAATACATAGACCAGAGGGTAATTTGTGGACTAAACCAGCATAGCATCAGAGACAGTACAGACTCCACCAAGGCTGTCACACACAGGCAAGGCTTCCCTCTGGTATGGTGATTCTAGCCCTAAGTTTCATTTGTAGACAATGCTGTCCTCTTTGCTTTCAGGTTCGCCATTAGACTACAGGCAGCAGATACAAATACATAGCGTTTAGAGCGAAGAGGCTGGGAAAGGGTTACATTACTGGCTTTCCTGCCAAGAGCTCAGAAGTCAGGGGTTCTTTGCTACTCTGTAAACTTAGTTGCAGAGTTGGAATACAAGTTAGGACTGAAGTAGTTGCTCAGTTTACAAGATGGGGAAACGTGAGAACACAGGAATGGAGTCTGGGGAGAAGACTTGCTACTTGATAGGCCAGTGAATGCTACCCAAGCAGGATGCAAGGGGAAACAAGCTTCTTCTAGATTTCTTAATGCATCCAAGGCTCTTACTGGCAGGGTTCTGTGCTGATAAATCATTTGTATTTTAATAAGTAAAGCTTGCCTGAAGACCAGAAAGCAAAACAGCCACACTAGTCAGCCGTACAGGCCAGGCAGTGATGGCACACACCTTTAATCCCAGCAGCTACACTAGTTAGCCATAAATGGTGGGCAGTGGTGGTGCACGCCTTTAATCCCAGCACTAGCGAGGAATATGAGGTGTGATGAGACAGGAACTCGCTCTCTTTCAGTCTGAAGATTTTATAGAGGTAAGAGCTTTCTAGTGGCTTGGCTGCTTTGCTTTTCTGATCTCCAGGTTGAACCCTAGTATCTGTCTCTAGGTTTTTATTATTTGTGCTACAGGGCTCAGGATGTTGATCAAATGTCTCTGGTCTTCCTTGATGGACAGGTCACAAGTGGGCAGAGAGCAAGAAACACCCTGTTGGCAGCTAGGTACGTGGCTTCCAAAGCCTGAGCTTTATCTGAGACTTTAGCAGTTCTGCTCATGTAAGCCCGCAGATTTACCGCTGCAGAATTTCCGTGTTAAACACATGCCAGTGAACTTGATGATAATCCCACATGTGTTTTCATGGCATGTCACTGGGCGAGCACACATTGGGACTACGTAAGAAGCAGCACAGGCTGGCTTACGTTAATGGTCATTAGCTAAACGTAACGATCAGATTAATGACTGATGAGTAATGCTTTATTTCTCCCACTTCCTCACCTCAGTGCATCTACACAGTTCATAGTTGAATGCAGAGAGTTTTCACTGGGTTCTCGGGCGCTTTGGTAAGCTGGGAGTTACCAGGTCTCTGTTACTCAAAGTGTCATCTGGGGCCCAGCAGCACTGGCGCTACTTGGAAGCTTGATAAGAATGCAGAGCTTCAGGGCTGGAGAGATGGCTCAGTGGTTCTGCTCTTCCAGAGGACCTGGTTTCAATTCCTAGCACCCATGGCACTTCACGGCTGTCTGTAACCTCCCATTCCAGAGGACCCAACACCCTCACACAGACATCCATGCAGACAAAATACCAATATACATTAAAAATAAATGCAGAATCCCAGGCCTGGTGCTGCACTAGCTGAGTCAAAATCTATTTTAACAGCATCTTCAGCCAGGTGTTGTGGTGCACGCCTTCAAACCCAGCATTCAGGGACAGAGGTGGGCCATCTCTGTGAGTTTGAGGCTAGGCTGGTCTGTGAGTTTCAGGACAGCGAGGGTTGTTCCACAGAGCAAGAAGAAAACAAGCAAACAAGACAAACAAACAAAAACCATCTTCGGACGATTTATAAAACGTTCAGGTGTGAGTGACAATAGGCATGCCTTTACGCCTTCGACCTGCGTGGCCTCACACCTTCATTTTTTACAATTGCACCTATTTGTTTACTTATCCGTGTGTATGTGAGGGTGGTCATGTGGCACGGTCTATGTGTGGAGGTCAGAGGACGGTTTGCACAAGTCTGTTCTTTTCTTCCATGTGTGCCCCAGGTATCAAATTCCTGTTTCCACACTTGGTGGCAAGACTGCCACCTGCCGGGTCACCTTGCTGAGCCTCCTGTTTTCATATTTAGGGAACTCAACTTCTTACGTTTCCGACACATGCTAACCGTTTTACAAGTTGAATGAATGTTTTAAAACATTCTGAAACTTATCACTTTGTGTACTTTACACCGTCCCTCTGAGTACTATGCCTCTGCCTTTTAAATCCTTCACATTTCCCACGCTTCCCTTCAAGGATTTTTGCTTTACTTTGTTTTTGGAGACAGGGTCTCACCCTATATCGCGGGCTGGAAATCGCTATGTAGGTTACATCTTCAAACTTGCGGCCAAAAATGTTTTGTTGGTGGGAATACAGCCTGACCTTAGCTTTCAGGGGTGGCACTTGCTCCCTGGCCATCCTGGAGGATTTTTCCCGCCTACCCTACCTCCTTCAATAGCACTTGTCTGTCAAGTTTCTGCCGACTGCTGAATTCCATCAGAAAAAAAAAAAATGTGCTGTCCCTAATTTCGATATTTTGGTTTTTGGTAGGATCATGGTACTTTGCACATGAAGAAAATAGCTAGTTTGTGGCTGCCACTGTGAAGCTCAGCTTTTGTTGTTGGATATTTCACACACATAGAGATTCTGAACCTTAGACATGTCCTCCCTGTGGCTGTGTTTCGGGGTTTTAGCCCTGGACTTTCCCATTTTACTCTATAAACGCAAACCACTTAAACCAAAACTCTTCCTTCTCTCCTTCCTTTTGAGTTCTTTGTTTCTTGAGACACAGACTTGAGTCCAGGCTGGTCTGAAAACCCCTACTTAGCTCAGACTGGTCTCGAACTTGCCATCTTTTGTCTCCTTCCTCAAACTGTTGGGGCTATAGGCTGCACATGGCAAGGGAAAGAAAATAGTTTTTAAAAAACATCTGTCAATCTGCTTTATTACTTTAAAATTTTCATTTATTGTTTTTAACGCGTTGGGGTACACGTCACTCTGTACATGTAGGAGACGGAGGGGGACACTGTTTCTCTTCTTTCACTTCAACTCCCCCCCCCCTACTTTTATCACCTCTGTTATATATGGGATTTAAAAAAAGAAACCCTATGGAACACATTGCCATCTTGGAATTTAGGTATTTCTGTATGCATTGTTTTGGCTTATACAACCAAAATCTCACTGAGAAATATGCTCCAGGAATGAAACTTAAGTCCTTTGGGGCAATAAGCACCCACAGCACCATGACTTGTTTCCTAAGACCCCCTCCCACTCTGAAACCATATCGTCTGTTTCTTCATTTGCTCTACAGACCACACAGGATGGGTGAAGCAATAGAGGAATTTGCTGAAATACACTTGGAACAAGTTAGCTGCCTGCTGAAGCAGAATAAGGTAGGAAAGACCAATTACTAGATACCGATTTATTGATCTGCTTAGTAATTTACTTAAGACACTGACCGTACTGCCTGTTAGTCAGGCATGACTTCTACCTGGAACAGGATGACCTAGAAAACTAGCTAAAACAGTGGCCCGTTGCCCTTAACAACCTGCTGAGTGCTGTGAGCCTCTGTACAATCTTGTTCGCCTACCCCAGATAGTTTGAAGTATAAAACTGTGGGAATAAAAGATTCCCATAATACCATTCACGGAATGTCCTGTGAGATCTTACATCCAGCTCCTTTTCTCAAAGGGATCCCAGTGGCTAATTCTTGGCTATCGGAGCCAAGGGGCCATCTGGAATCGAGAATCCCCACGCAACGGATGGGAGGAGCTGCTGCTGAGCTCAGCTTCCTGTGAAACTGATGACGCCATTTCTCTGTTGTACAGGAACTACAATGATCCTGTGCTCTCTCTCATCTCTAGGTTACCAGTTAGCTTCCAGCCACCTCCTCTAAGTAACTAGCACAAAAATCCAGCCAAAGATTCAAGCTGTTACAACTGCAGTTACAGTCAGGTATGAGCTGCCATGTGGGTGTTAGGAATTGAACCCGGATCCTCCGGAAAAGCAGTTAATACTCTTAACCGCTGAGCCATCTCTCCAGTCCCATACTTTGTTACTTAAGTAGATCATTAAAAATCCATTTTTGATGGGTTTAAAGGAATGGGGGGGCTATTTCTAGCAACATTTTCATTCTCATCTCCCATTGTGAGAACAAAGATTTACTTTTGATACTGAAAATAAGAATGGAAAACAGAAACAGCTAAATCCTGCCTCATTCTTGTTCTAATGTAATAGTGACCCATGGGCAAATAAACTTTTTAATCATCTAAGCATAAAACGATATTAAGTGGCCAACCTGAAGAATATGAAGGACATATACCTGTTCAAATTTATCTTAAGGGAACAGACACAAGGATAGTTGGAGATAACTAATATAGATGAATAGATATAGAATTCTGTACAAATCTGTCACGCAGCACCCTTACTGGGGAAACTAGCCGTCTATTTTTAACCATCCCGTTGGCAGACTCCAGCGGACAGCTGTATTAGGTGGACAGGGGCTGCCTGTGCATACGGAAGAACACGGTGTTAATGGCGTTATTTTTAGTTGTGAAATCTTCCTTTTAGCTCTAATGTTAGACACACACACACATACACAGAAAGACAGACAGACAGACAGACAGACAGACAGACACACAGAGAGAGAGAGAGAGAGAGAGAGAGAGAGAGAGAGAGAGAGAGAGAGACCATGTGCAAGGTCCTAGATTTAATCCCCAGCACCCAACATGCTCTTAAAGCTTGGGTGGAGGCAGCTACTGCTCGTTCTCCACAGCACCCAGCCCTGCGATCTACAAGTTTACATGGGCAGCAAGTCTGCTACCTTCCCAGAAAGCCTCCTTGTACTTGCCCAGGAATCCTGTTTTGTCTTTTATGGCCAACACTCCTGAGCAAGTGGGGTGTGTGTGTGTGTGAATGGTCAGCCTGCTTTCAGCCTGTCTTGTTTAAAAGCTCTCACTCAAGGGAAAGTATATTGCATATCTATCTATGTATCTAAATCTGTGTGTCTGTATATCTATGTATGTATGTATGCATATGTGTGTATCTGTGTGTGTGTGTGTATGCATGTGTGTGTATGTATGTATCCATCTATCCCTCCTCGGTGTGTGTGTCTCTCTCTCCCTCACCTATGTCTATAGTTTATTTGGGGGTAAGTCCTGCCTTAAGTCTTCCAAGGCAGCTGCCATACCAGCAGTGGTTGCACCCGAGTGCACACACTCTCTCTTCCCTGGCGTTACTCTTGGTGAAGATGGGACTGTTGACGCTGAGCCCAGTTATAAGCCCGTTGCTTGTCTCATTTCTCCCTCAGCCACTTTTCCTAGAGTGAAATGTCTACCAAATCTCTCCAGGAGGGCAGGCTCTGTTTAGACTCGGCAGTCCATTAGTTCATCAACTTTTTGTTGCCAACCCCTAACCCATGTGGATCGGATTCCGGTAGCCAAAGCCTCCACAGCCCTGACTTCTCCTGAGTGCGTGTTTGTGCCTAGGTGGGCCAGGTTGAGCCAGATGCCTTTACATAGAGCTTTACCATTGCGGTTTTCTTGGCTCAGTTCTGGGCCTCAGTGCCAGGATTAGGTCGCTTCTTCATGCTTCCGTGATGACTTTATCTAAGGAAACGGAAGACTTTCACTGTGCCTGACCAAAACCCCTCCGAGTGCCCTATCTCCAGATCTGAGAAGAAAGGAGAAGCAAGCATATCTGCACTTTTGACACTGATATAAAGGATGTTATTACCCTCAAAGTTTGCGTTTGATAGCCTCACAACTGAGTTACAGAAGAAAGTGCAGGGAAAGAAAGGTTACAGCTATCTATAGTCAATTGTAGTAGCCATGGGCCGGACATGCCAGGTAGGGTATTAGTTTTCTCTTTCATAGGTCTCAAGTTTCCTAAGCAACCTTCTTCTTCCTCCATCTGTATGAAGAGGACAGGCTGACCTTGTGAAGGGAACAGCAAATCCGCACAAGTTCTTCACAGGCAAGGCTACGCTGATCTTAATTGATTTTGTCAAACAATGTCAAAAATCCAGAAATGAAACTGGCCCTGGTGGCCCATGCCTTTAATCCCAGCACCTGGGAGGCAGAGAAAGGGGATCTCTGTGAGTTTGAAGCCAACTTTAACTACAAAGTGAGTTTCAGGACAGCCAGAGCTGCAGTGAGACCCTGTCTCAACAAACAGAAACAAAAACAAAACAAACGAGATTGTCTGTGGCTTCCCCTTATTCTGGAATCCCAGAGTGGTCCAAATAACGCTAACAAGAGTAAAATGAGGTAACCTCGTGGTACAGGGTTAGCCGGGTAAAGCTAGAACCAGTTTGGGGGGTGGGAACTGAGTGACCTGGATACCCTTACTGTCCCCAGATGATATCCTGTTTGGTTTGAAAGATCTGTACTGTCCGTTTTTAAAATATAATCTGTTCAAACCTTTCTCCCCAAATCCATGTTCAGCAAACTTACCCTTAAATAATTCCAGTACTTTCTGTGTAAAGAGACCTTTCTCCTAGAGTTCTCTTTCTGATGCTGAAGATGAACTTTTCTACGGTGCCCCTCTCCCACCCCCATAGAGGTCAGGGGACAGAGCTGGTTGATCTCGTAGGTAAGTTCAGTATAACAGGATTCCAGGTATCATAGGATGGCTAGTGAGGTTTTTTTTTTCTTTCTTTCTTATTGTCCCATAATTCTGTATAAAGTCCAGAAGAATTTAGTTTTCTATATCCTGAAGAGAGATACCGTCTAGGCCTCCTCCCTGCTTGCCAGTGTTTGGGGAAGCTCAGAGAGTCACGGGTTTTGTCAAAATCAAGTCACGGGGGAGCATAGTTTGCTTTGGGAGGAGTTGTGTATGTGTGTGCGTGTGTCCCTGCAGTTAAAGGTGTGCTTTCTCTAGGAGACCTAATAGAAGAGACTGCTAAGCCTGTGAGCAGGAGAGGACTGTGTTGTTTTCAGATGGTTGCAGGCTGAGCTTCAGGACACATAGGTTTCCTTAGGGCTGTCAAGGCAGTATGACAATAGAATTTGGGGAGAGGTGCCATGTGCCCCTTGGAATTTGGACCAAAAACAGAAACCAGTGCCTATTTGGGGACTAGAAATTTCTGAAGAAAATTTAATCCAAGGTATCAACCAGACCTCTGTGGAGCAGCCTAGAAAATGACCAGTCTCCAGTTCAGCAGCAGAAGGGGGATTTGAAGAGAGAAGTCTCTGGAAGCAAAATGGTTACCAAGAAAAGGGTTGGAATCACTGAAGTGTAGATTTGGTGAAAACCTGTTTGGGAAGGAGGATTCGAAGACAACACAGCCACCCATGTTCAACATCTACTTCAAGACACTTTTTCTCATGAAGACTTTATTCCCTACTCTCTTCCATGCTGTTCTTTTTGTTTATTTGTTTTTTTTTTTTTTTGCATTGCACTCTATTTTATAGTGAATTTACTTTCTAATTATTTTCTGTTGTTATTGGCCTTGAACCTTGGCTGGAAGGTCATCTACAGCAGGAATCATTTTTACTTCTGTAGTTCTCCCACAGTGATGAACGACAGCCTTGCAATAATCTCATCAAATGGGCATTATATTCAATAGCCATCTAGAGTCCGCAGTGAATATAGTTCCATATTTGCACAATGGTTTTAGTGCATTTTTAAAAAGATTCATCAATGGGCTGGAGAGATGGCTCAGTGGTTAGGAGCATTGCCTGCTCTTCCAAAGGTCCTGAGTTCAATTCCCGGCAACCACATGGTGGCTCACAACCATCTGTAATGAGGTCTGGTGCCCTCTTCTGGCCCGCAGACATACACACAGACAGAATATTGTATACATAATAAATATTAAAAAAAAAGTTTCATGGGGCTGGAGAGATGGCTCAGAGGTTAAGAGCATTGCCTGCTCTTCCAGAGGTCCTGAGTTCAATTCCCAGCAACCACATGGTGGCTCACAACCATCTGTAATGGGGTCTGGTGCCCTCCTCTGGCCTGTGGGCATACACACAGACAGAATATTGTATACATAATAAATAAACAAATATTTAACAAAAAAAAGTTTCATCTATGTAAGTATATGGGTGCTTTAATCTGCATGCATGTCTGCACACCAGAAGAGGGCATTGTAATTCATGAAGCTACAGTTACAGACGGTTGTAAGCTGCCACGTGGGTGCTATTGAACCCAGGTGTTCTCCTCTGGAAGAGCAGCCAGTGCACTTAACCACTGGGCCACCTTTCCGACCTTTCAAACGCATTTTTAATCAGCTACATGCTCCAAAGGAAATTGTGACTACTATTGGAGAAGAAGAAAAGAATCTTAACTTACTCAGTTAAGTTAACCTGAACACGAGCCAAAGCATTTAATACATTACAATTACTATAGAGAAATCCTGAGTTTGCCATAATCTGATAAACAAGATATTTGGGGGCTGGTACTGGCAATCAGTTAATAGAATGTTTTCCTGGCAGGTAAAAGGTCCTGAGTTTACCCTCCCGGTACTGCATGAGCCGTGTGTGGGGCACATGCCTATATAACCCCAGTATATGGAAGGTGGAAGTGGGAGGCCCCTGAGCTGCACAGTCAGTTCGAGGCTGGCCTGGGTTTAAAATGGCATGAAAACAAATAATTAAATAAATAAACAAAACTCCAAATTTTTCAGCCTTAATTTTACAATTTTAATTTAATTATTACAGATATAATCAACCTGATGAAATGAGAAGGTTTTGGGAACTGGTCTCACAGGAAGCTGAGGGGACATTTCATCAAATGTTGTTTCTCTCTTCCTTGCTAACTCTAATCTGACCAGTTGTCAAGCTCCGGGGTTCTGTGTCTGAAATGATCCGAATAATCTGGTCACCTCAGATGTCTCATTTATAGAACCTGGGTGGCAGGCTCCTTCACATGCTCCTCCCTCCCTTCATTTCCTTCACCTGCTAATGCAGTAAAGATAACCTCGGGGCACCACGTGGTCACATTCAGGAATGAAAACAAGTCATTTTTCCCTTCGAGGACCTAGAGCAAGCTCAACTTTAAATTCCTCTCTTCTCTCCCCATAGCTTCAATCTGTCTGCCGTTTGTATGTACAGCTCTTTAGCCTGTTGTTGGTCACTCCTGAAGGGCTTTGTTCTGCATTTACTGAACAACACAGAGCACATAACACGAGAAAGGCCTGAGGCTTCCTTACAGATGTCTTTGACAGAGTTTCGCGAGGGAAGAGGTCACCTTACTGACAGAACCAACCCAGAAGCTCTCAGGACTGCAAACACACACTGTCAAGCTTCATCCATGTTGTTTGCAAAATTTATGGTGGATATTTCTTTTAAGGTTGCTTTCAACTTATTTGCTGTTTTTGGCAAATGATTACCACAGCAAATATCCATACATACATCCATAATTTTGGATCAGGGACATGAAAGAGTATGTGACTTAAGACTAAAGCTATGAAGGGCTAGAGAGATAATTAGGAAGTTGAAAGTGCTTTTTTTGCGTGTGAAGAGGGCCTGGATTCAATTCCCAGCACCCACATGACAGCAGCAACTATCTGTAGTTCCAGTTCCATGGGAACTGGCACTCTCTGTGGGTCTACATGGGCACCAAACACATGCTGCACGCACACACACGCGCACACACACACAAAATTATTCATGCATGTAACATAAAAATAAAACATTTAAACATAGATTAAAGCTATCTAGACCTAGACTGTAAAAGTTGATTGCATGCACAATCCAAGGTGGGTATTTTGTTCTCTCAAAGGCAGGTTAAACTTAAATAGTAGGACAGCAGGTTAAAGTCTGCAGTCTTGAATGGTCTCAAGGCATCTTATTAACTTTGGTGGCAAAATCTGGAAAATACCTTTTTATTTTTAAAATGCAAGAGATACTTTCATAAAAATATATCACTACAGTTTTCCTTGTTTCTGTTCATGCCATTATAACAAAATGCCGTGTACCTTATAGTTCCGAGGCCTGGCAAGTCCACGATCAAGGTTCCTGGAGATTCGATGTCTAGTGAGGGTATTTAGACGAAGCCTTTCTCACTGAATCTTCACATGGTGGAAGGCGGCAAGTTTCTGAAGCTTCCTGTATAAGAACACTAATTCAGGACCACCTCTGATCGAATCTGGCTTTCCACCACACCGACTGTGATACAGGCGAGACTTAGACGCCTGGGGCTGTTAGTACCGTAGCACTGAAGTCTTGAGTCCCTGTTTCAGGGGGTCTCATTGCTCCTTTCCAGGATCTCTACTGTCGCTCTAGGAGTTGTGAAGGATACAGCTTTTGTTCTTTGTAGGTAACATACCAGGAACAGTGCTTTGAGAGTGGAGGAGGAGAAACACCTCCTTCCCCATTCAAGGATCAGACAGAGGAAACGCAGAGTCGCCATAAAAGGAAACAAAGTTGTTCTCACTTAGAGGAAGGTGCTGGAAATGCCTGGAGTTTTCTGGTCTCTGCTGCCACCATGTGGCCGTTTACACTTGTTGACTTCAAATTCGGGTTTTCGTGACAAGGCTGGTCCTGTGCCCAAAGAAAGAATAGAATAAGTACAAAGACTTGAAAGCTTGTTTTTAGCGCCCGTCGGCCTCAGTTTGTCTCCTCAATCGCCCTAGGGTCCTTGTGGTTTCGGGCTCACAAGTTTCCTCCCCACGGAGGAAGTCCTGAAGCAGGACTAAATCCATGCTTTGAATTTTTGAAGAACCAGCTTGAGGCACAGAAACCCCCCAGATACCCCCCTTCCCCCATTAACCCTGACCTCTAATGTTCAAAGCTACGCAAGCCCCTTTTCTCTTTACTTAGAATGTAGATGGCACCTGTGACCCGTTTGCCATCAGTAGTAGGGCGGAGAGGATGGGTTGTCATTTCTATGATTGTATTATGTGGTATATGTGGTCTTTCTTTTTTCTTTCTTTCTTTCCTTTTTCTTTTTCTTTTTGATTTTTCGAGACAGGGTTTCTCTGTAGCTTTGGAGCCTGTCCTGGAACTAACTCTTGTAGACCAGGCTGGCCTCGAACTCACAGAGATATGCCTGCCCTGCCTCCTGTGTGCTGGGATTAAAGGTGTGTGCCACCACTGCCCACAAGGATCTGGGTCCTCCCATATCAGTTATTAACCAAGAAAATGCCCTGCAGATATGTGCTCAGGACAGTCTGGTGGAGGCAGTTCTCAGTTGAGGTTCCCTCTTCCCAGATGATCCCAGTTTGTGTCAAGTTGACCAAGAACTAACCAGCACGGAATGTTTTTGAAAATAAATATGATCAACAAATAGCTGTTTGGTTTAGAACTGCTCCTGGCCTCCCATTCTGGTACTGAATCAGCTTGCTGCGCTGGCTCCTTTAGAGCAAGTCCTCTGTCAGGAGGTCCCCTGCCCCTTCTAGAGTCCCGAGAGGTCTGTATACGCGATTTACCAGCTAAGTTTAGACAGGCTGAAGTCTAGTCCAGCGGTTGGCTAGACTTAACCTCAGACCTCCTCAGATTTTGTCAGCAGCTTGCCAGATGTGCTATATATCACTGCAGCTGTCACTACCATGACCGACAGATGTGCTGTATCATTGCAGCTGTCGCTACCATGACCGACAGATGTGCTATAGCATTGCAGCTGTCGCTACCATGACCGACAGATGTGCTATATCGCTGCAGCTGTCACCATAACCAACAGATGTGCTTGTTATATCATTGTAGTTGTCACTACCATGACTGACAGTGGACTGCATTCTTCCTTTTCAAAAGATGCTTCAGGCTTGGGAAGAAATTAGTGGTAGAGTGTTTGTACAGTATGTGAGAGGCTCTAGGCTTGCACTGCCAATGAGAACATCTTCTATGTGCCTGGTTGTGTCCAGGACTTGACCGCAGCTCGGGGTTCTGTTAAGGGCTCACCCACACACCTTTTGTTTGCATCTTTCAGTCTGTCCTAGTGGCTGCACCTAAAATTTCTCTGCCTATCGTGTGCTTTCAGGAATGCTTCCCCTACTGTTCTTGTGAGAAAACTATTGATTGACTTTTTGGTATTTGGGAGCTAGGAGCTGGGCTGTTTTTTTTTTTTTTTTTTTTTTTAAACAGTTATCTGCTCAAGGTAAAACTGGTTTAATGATAAACTTTGTTCTTTCACAATATGACCTGTTAGACTTTCCATGGCCTCATTCTTAAATTGCAACCGGCTCCTTAATCCCTCCAGAGTTACAGGATGCTTATAATACAAAGAAGGAAACCAAGAGAAAATGAAACAATGGTTCCTGAGGAAATAGATAATTCACAGAGCAGCAAAATATAAAACCAAACCTCCTTAAACTCACAAAAATTAAAGAAATTAAGTCAGTGGTGGTGGTACACGCCTTTAATCCCTGCACTCGGGAGGCAGAGGTAGGCGGATCTCTGTGAGTTCAAGGCCAGCCTGGACTACAATAGCTAGTTGGAAGACAGGCTCCAAAGCTACAGAGAAACCCTGTCTTGAAAAACTAAAATAAAGAAAGAACCGATTGAATTCATAAACAGAGATATTAAGTAGCAGGCTATGATGGATGTCACAATGCATCTATAAAATGAGGACAGGCAACTAAAATCTTCAGAAATAACTGTTCAAAAACACATTCTAAATTGATCTAAAATCAGCAGACAAAAAAAACCTAAATGGATTCTAAGCTATTCATAGAAACAGCTATCTGTTGTCTGGGTAATTGAATGGAGTGTGCGTTTCTTCATTTACAAAAATGGTCAGTGAGATCACATAGAAGAAAATAGAGAGTATAGCAAGGACCTTTAAAATATGTCCAAAGGGGCTGAAGAGGTGGCTCTGTGTTTAAGGGTGCATACTGTAGGCAGGAGGTGCATAGGCAGGAAGTATGTCAGATGTATGTTGTCTCTCATTGTATAAAGGTGGGAACTATGTAGCTTTGTGAGTTTTGCCTTTATAAGCACCTAACTAGTGGAATCACATTTCTCTGAGAATCTTGGGTAGGGACCTGGCCAGTGTCCATCATCCTGGCCAGTACTCAATAAAGTTTGGTTCAAATTTATTGTTGTTGTGGTGATCTTATTCTCGACTGGCTGGATTAGCAGTTGGAGAACAACTAACTGTGCCAAAGATTTTTGGAATGTACCTTTTAGAATAGAATGAAAGTACATCTGACCGAGTAAAGTGTCTTTGACTGGTTTTGGTAGTACATCCAAATCTGGCACCCAGGAGGCTGGTGGAGATAGAGCTGCTTTACACAGCGAGTTCCAGACCAGCCAGAACCACAAAATGAGACCCTATTGCCTCAGACCACAGACTTGTGTCACGGGAGCTCTGCGAGTACTTCAGAGGTCAACCCCTCAGAGCTGTGTGTCTCACGGAGGGCACTCGTCATTTATCAAGGGGATAAGGAATATTGTCACCAGAGACGCACATCTCCTCAACCTTATCTGCAAGATGATAAGGAATAGCTCCCTCTGCTGTCCCCGTTGCAGATTCCTCGCGTGAAGAGCTCTTTCCCTCACATCACAGCTTGGAGATTCTTCCCACAGCACTAGAGTGTGTTAATTGTTTACCGGGCACAATTTCCCCGATGCATTGGTATATTGGGTGACTTTTCCCAGCAATGCATGATTCTGGCAAGAAAGTAATCACAGTCAATACCCTTCCTCTCTCAACCAGGTCTTTGTATAGACTTAGACGTCTGCCCTCTTACAATTATCTTCCTTGGCAGACAGTTGGTCAGTGTTGGTGTCCGGGCAAAACAGACCTCTATTGAGACATTCACAGATGCCCAAGGACAGGAATCACGGCAGATCTGAAGCTGTTGAGCCACAGCTCTCAGAGAGACAGAGAGCAAGAGCAAGATAGGATTCACTCTGTCAGCAGGGAGGGAAGTGCCCTCCCAAGCCAACCTCACATTAACCTTAAAGCATCCTGATCCCTTGCTTGTCAGTCTGCTGACTAATGACGTGTGTCTCAAAGCTTATCTCACTGCACCCTCTGGTCACAGGCTTCCTTTTGTAACCTTTGACCTTTATGTTGCCATGGCAACGGCTCTGCCTTTATTGCTCAGCCTTAGCCTAGGTATGTGCTTCGGACCAATGAGAGGTATATTTGTAACTCCTTCTTTTGCTTCAAGCCTCCAGAGGAAGAGAGATTTTGGAGAAAACTAGAATAGAAGAAGAAGCAAGGAGGAGTGAGAAGCAGGACAGGATTATTAGAGTAGAAACAGAACAACGAAGAGCACATGAATAAGGAGAACATGTGTGTGAGAAGATTCTTTTTCTAGAGCCCTCAGACTCTAGTTCATGCACTTATTGGAGCATCATTTTCTGAGCCCCAAGCGAAGACTTTGAAGGCTGGACCTTGAAAGCTTTAATACCCTGTATTTTTTAAAAAAATGGATCTTTGAGTTGTTTGTGGTGGTGCACACGTAAAATTCTACTATTTGAGAGGTAGAGGTAAGAGGATCACAGCAAGTTCAAGGCTAGCCTGGTCTACGTAGCAAGCTATTGGCAAGCCAGGGTTCCTGGTGAGACTGCTTCAAAATAAATAAGAATAAACAAAAAAAAAAAAAAAACCAGCAGTACCTAACAGGATTGCCATCTATGAATTCCTTCTTAAGGAGAGAGTGCTGGCTGTCAAGAACAGTGTCCGTATGCCCAGACAACCTAATCTGGCAGACAAGAAATACCCAACTTTTTTGTAGTGAAGCCATACACCTATTACATATCATGCTTCATGAAGGGACAGTTTTCCTGGAGACTTTTCTACTGGTACCTTTCCAAGGAGGGCATCCGGTATCTCAGAGATTGTGTCCACCTGAGACCACACACCTGTTGCCCTGTATATCGGCCATCCTGAGACTGTAGGTCCTAGTCCAAATGTCGAGAGGGTGAGCGACCTGCAAGGTTTAAAAGAGGGACACCCACAGAAGGAGCTCTGTGTCCCTGGGTGCTGCGGCTGGGGCTGACTCAGCAATGAATTCTAGTTCAGAAGCCCCTGTGGTCCTAGACGTGGTCGGCCACCACAGTGAAGGTGAAGGTTGTTTCATGTTGAATAAACTTAAAAGAAAAGCAAGAAAATGTAAACACCATAACAAGGTCTTGAGAAAAACACTGTTTCTGAGTTTCTGATGATTCATCACATTTTCCTGTTGACCAGGATGGTGGTTTGAATGATCTGCCACCCACAGTATCTAGGCATTTGTGTATTTGGTCTCCAGTTGGTGGCCCTGCTTGAGCAAGGTTAGGATGTGTGGCCTTGCTGGCGGAAGTGTGTTACTGGAGGCAGGCTTTGAGATCTTAAAGCCTTGGACCATTCCCAATGGCACCTCTCTGCTTCATGCTTGCAATTGAAGATGTGAGCTGTCCCCATCTCCTGCTGCCTCCATGCCTGCTTACTGCCATGCCTCCCTCGTGTGGTGGGGATCTTTTATCCCCCTCAAATTGAAGCCCAAATAAACACTTCCTTCCATGAGCTGCCTTGGCCATGGTCTTTAGTAACAGCCACAGAATTGTAACTAAGAAACGCAGGATTAGGGGCTGGCGAGATGGCTCAGTGGTTAAGAGCATTGCCTGCTCTTCCAAAGGTCCTGAGTTCAATTCCCATCAACCACATAGTGGCTCACAATCATCTGTAATGAGGTCTGGTGCCTGCTTCTGGCCTGCAGACATACACACAGACAAAATATTGTATACATAATAAAGAAATAAATAATTTTAAAAAAGAAAAAAAGAAATGCAGGATTAAGAGAGATAGCTCTGGTTAATGTTGCTTTCTTTGCTCTTAAGACAGGTAAAGTTGTCAGTAAGTCAGATACAAAATTTACCCAGTGCTCTCTTCTAGAGTGTCATCATCAAGATATTTTTTCTTTTAAATTATGATGATTTTAATAACAATCTTAAAGTGGGTGGTGGTGGCACCCACCTTTAATCCCAGAACTCTGGAGGCAGAGGCAGATGGATCTCTGTGAGTTTGAGGCCAGCCTGGTCTACAGAATTGTTTAAATATGAGTGGCGGGGCTGCGTCCCCAACACCCCGGCCGCCCTATAGCTTATGCCCGAAATAACAACACACAAACTGTGTTCATTTAAGAACTGCTTGGCCCATGAACTCTAGCCCTTACAGGCTAATTCTCGCACCTGGACTAGCCCATTTCTAATAATGCGTGTAAGCACCCCAAGGTGCGCTTACCGGGAAGAGTCTAGCCTCCGTCCATCCTGGTGTCTCTGCTCCAGAGAGCAGAGCTGTCCGGTCCCTCTGTAAGCAGAGCAGAGTCTGACCTCACTTCCTCTTCCGCCCAGAATTCTATTCTGTTTCCTCCTCCCATCTATGTTCTAAGCTATGAGGCCAAGCAGTTGGTTTATTACTTAACCAATGAAATCAACAGATTGATATATGACACTCCCACATCACAGAATGAGTTCCAGTATAAACTTCAAAGCTACACAAAGAAACCCTGTATCAAAAAAAAATCATATAAGTCCCCCCCCCAATCTCTGGGTAGTACTATAAAACACAGTAAAGGTGACCAAGAGTGTTAATTGCATATCTTCTTGGCAAGTCCTTCAGTGAGAACAAAGGTTCTCCAAAAGTGTCCACATAATTATACATTGTGGCCCCCCTTGTCTCTACTGAAGGGTGACGTTGAGGCAGGAAAGTAAAGGAATTGGCATGGATTCAGATTACAGGATACACATAGGAAGGACCCAGAAATATGTCGTTCCTTCCTGCCAATATCTGGACCAACATCTCATTGGTCCGGAGATGGCAGACAGCCCAGCACTCAGTTACTGTGCATCTTCCAAAGCCGAGACAACTGGTGAGGCCAGTCATCAGCTCTGCTATTGGCTGATGGGAGGTAAATGACTGGAACAAGGGTGAGTGACGAAAGGAGAGGCAAGACTGGGTCAGGATCAGAACAGGGAACTAGAGCACAAAACCTGTTGGCTTTTAGCGGGTTAGAAGTCAAAGTAGATTTGCCAAGACATCATAACACGAGACCAGGAGGAGTCCAAGATAAAACCGGGGGGCAGAGTGGCAGAGCAAAGGATCAAGCTGGAATTGTCAGGGGCTAAGGAACCCTTCCACTTCCTTATCCTGTGAGTCACATGTGCTGATGTGGCCACTGCGTCAGAGTCTTGTGTTGCTTTTGTGATTCCTTCTGGGAGTGTTCCGTACCTGTCTTACTGGCCGGTCAACAACCAGGATGTCACTCACCGATCTTTCTGCTTTCTCTTATCCTTTGTGAAGTGCTCTTCATCATGCTTCCAAACTTGGGGATTAGGGAGATGGTAGTGTGAAATACAAGGCTGCTTTCTACGAGTCATCACAATGCTCTGTATCTGTCTGGTTACTTATCTATCTACATATCCACCAATGTACATATGTATATATGTTTGGTAAGGGATATTTTGTTTTATCATTCATTCATGAGGCAATAAGTATTTATTTTTTATTTTTTGCTGCTGATTAAGAGAAGGACATAGGGTTTCTTTAACACATATCTTTTCATTTACACATTTATGAAATATTTGCTACAACAAATATTTAAAAGTTTACTGTACACTGACATTGTTGTCAGTACAAAAAACGAAGGCAAAATAAAGGTTTTAGGGAATAACAGGCAGGCATATAAAACAAAGAGAAAACGACATTTTAAATTACTTAGTTATTTGTTATGTGCGCCACACATAGTAGAGTATGTGTGGTAGAGTACCTGAGGACGACTTTCAGGAGCTGGCCTCTCCTTTTGCAATGCGGGTCTCAAGAGTCAAATTTAGGTTGTGAGGCCTAGCAGCAAATGCCTTTGCCCTCTGAGCCGTCTCACAGGGCCAAGGAGATGACCTCTGAAGTGAACTCTGACTCGTGGGTTTGGCAGTTTTCAGTGTGGGAGCTGGGATTGGAGAAGTCATTCCAAGAAGGGGGAGCAGTGTGGACATAGGTGCGCATTCCTGGCGAGCTTATACATTTGAACAATTTCAAGCAGTTTAGTTTGCCTAAAGATAGAGAGAAGAGGGAAAGAGAACAACTAAATGACCATGGAGAAAAGACAGCTCTAAAAACGGGCCTTGAACGACTGCAGGGATGCCCATCAGTTTGAAACCCACTAGACCTACATTTAAATAACGGCCGAGGAAGGGCATCCAAACATCTGACCCTGGTGAACCCTAGTTTTAGCTAACTTACTCCTCGATTTCTATGTGGATTATGTGTGTGAGGGATGGAGTGTGGGGTTTAGGTTAGACAGAGTCAAGTCCAGGCATTTACAATATCTTTGTGCCTTCCTTTACTGGGCCAGGCTTTTACACCCCACCCTGCCCCAGTAAGGCTGATTATCTCTGGCAGAAGATTCATTTTTTTTTTCTTGAAGATATTATAAAATTTGATAGATTAAATGAAAAATAGTGTCATAATGATTTCAGTGTAAGGGAGAGAAGAAAAACCAAGTAATGAATAAATGGAGAGACGAAGAAAGCATGGGCCCATAAGTCTGGCTGGGGAGTCGTTTTTATGTGAAAGTCAGCGGAGGTGAATCAGCTGTACCTCAAAGCCAGAAACCGGAAAGGGGCAGTGGATAGGTGCAAATGATTCATGCGAGTTTTGATTACGCAAATCAAGAGTACAAGGATATGTGTAGCCTTGCTGCTAAAGCAACACATGGACACTTTGATGGGTTTTAGTCTCTAAGATAACAGGTATGAAACCCCATGAATGTCCTGCAGTGTCTGGAAGTGTTGCAGGCATCATTAAAAAAAAAAAAGACAATGATCTTAATTCTAGTTAATGTTGAGGCACACTCATGTAGCCCAGACTACAGTGTGGTGAATTTTTTTTTTTCTTCCCTAGACAGGGTTTCTCTGTGGCTTTGAAGCCTGTCCTGGAACTAACTCTTGTAGACCAGGCTGGCCTCAAACTCATAGAGATCTGCCTGCTTCTGCCTTCCGAGTGCTGGGATTAAATTCTAATTGGTCTTAATAATAATAACCTGGAGTCATATATTAGGGTGTGAAAGCTGAAAGGCCAGAGAAGCAGAGCAGCCAGTCACTAGAGTTCTTACCTCTTATGAAATCCTCAGACTGAAGGGTGAACTCCTGTCTCCTCCCACCTTAGAGTCTTCTCTCTGCCCAGCCTTATCATTTTCTGTCTTCATATCGCTAGTGCTGGGATAAAGGTATGTTCCTCCCAAGTGCTGGGATCAAAGATGTGTGCCACAAAGACGTCTGCAGTTAAGTTTATGCAATTAGACACTTTGGAGAAAAGGCCTTTTGGTCGTGTATCCGAGAGTAGGACACAGAGGGTAGAAGAAGCTCTCTCTTTGGGGGTTGAGGAGCAGGAATCACTGTCCATTCTGCTCATCAGTGAGACACAAGGTCTCTTCCCCCCCAAGCTTTCTGTCTAGGATTCCCTTCTTTCTAATTACTAAGAAATTCCTTCTTTTTCCTTCTTAGGGAAGGACTCACACAGCACTAGGACTTTTCTAGGCTCCCACACCTTTATACAGAAGTTGTTAAAACAAAGAAGCAACCATTGATGAATGCATTGTTGCTTGTCCTGCTGAATGGGGGCTCCTGGGAGCAGAGAACTCATCTTACCTCTTTGCTTACCAGTAGTCAAATTTAAAATCCTACAACTTTGAAGGTTTACTTAATTGAGGGGGGAAAAGATTATTACAGAAATGGCTAAATGGGCTGCAAGAGCTTAAGTTATACCCGTTGCCTTGATTGTGTAATGTTTTGTACTTAAAACAAACGACACTTGACTCAACTGATAAATCTATTCTTTCTTGCTCTTACTGTAATGGTATGCAGTCTTTTCCCAGTACTGGAGACTACTTTACATCTTTGTATATTCAAGACCCTCAGCATGAGATGAGTCATCTCAAACATAAATGACCCCTTTCCCATAGTTCAAGAACCGTTAAGCAAAGTTCTGTGGTAAATCATACTGTTCTTGCATTATTATATAATTGGGTAAGTAAAAACCAATTGAGATTAACCATGATTAGATTTTAAATTTCATTTTACTTTATTAAATTTTTGGTTTCTTTTTTTTAACATTTACTTTAGCAGATTTAATAATAATAGGACAGAAATTTTAGTTCAGTGTAACCCTAATTCATAGGAAATAGAAGAGGTCACTGACTCTTATCACCAAGGTTTTTGACTTCGTGTCGTGTCTACAGATAATCAACAGAGATCTTATTATCTTGGTTAATCCAAGTCAGCCCTCTAATATTTCCCTTTGGTCAGCAGTGCCATGCCTGCAGTATTTCATTATGAAATGTAATATTGTCTGCCGCTAAATTAAAAGGACAGAAAGAGAAAATAATACAATTAAAGGGGTTGAAAAATGTCAACTATGCTTTCATTATGGTTGATAATACCAGCCTTCAAATGAACTGAAATTCAAAGTGAGTTTGAGGAGGGGAAAAGCAAAACAAGAGGCTTCCTATCTTTCTACTACTTAATTAAAGTAAGACCTTGCATTTAATATCTGCCTTTTGTTTTGCTCCTAGAAATGAGAAGTAGAAGGAGCGCTGTAATCCCTGCGGTTGGGCTTGCTTCTGGGGGGTGTAACTTCCTACCCACCGGCGTTGATTCCCTGGCCTCATGTGCTGAGGAGTGTTCTGAAGCTATGTTTGAGTTCAGGAGTAGAAGACGGAGTATTTAGTGACTGCGTGGCTGTGGGGATGGCAGCTTACATATGTGTATATTGTCACTCTAACGGTAGCTATTAAAGAGAGTGTCAGAAGCCAGTTCTCAAGACCACAGAAGTTCTCATGGGATGAAATATTACACCACGAAATAATATACATAACCACCCTACTTATGTACACAAATTTTCTTATACAGACAAAGAGAGATTAGGAGGTTAAATGGAGCGACTGGCAGCCAGCTGTTAGTCAGCAAAGCTGGGATTTCAACCCAAATGAGACTGATTTCAGAAAGTCTGATCTTTTACTTGGCAGAGAAGTCATTTTTGTCTCTTCGTTACAGGGTCTTGCTGAATAACCCAGAATGGCCTCATATTAACATGCTCTTTCCCTTAGTGTCTTCAGTGGACTACAGGCATATGCCTGGATTCACGAAGGAACTACTTTTAGTTTCAATTACTAGGAAAATTCCATGGGTTTATCAGGGATTTTCCCAAGTTGGAAGACTAGGTTATTTTACTTAGCACAATGACCATACGGTTAGTCACTGTGTAGCACAGGCCACAGTCTCCTCCTTTGTCTGGCAGAATAAGATGGATGTGGTGGTGTGTTCCTGTGACCCCCATCACTCAGGGGTCAGAGGCAGGAAGACTGGTGGTAGTTTCAGGCTGTCTTTATCTGCATAGCAAGTTCCAGGCCAGCCAGGAGCAAATAGTAAGATCCAATTTCAAAAGCATCAATGAATTCAAACACAGACAAAAATGAAGAAGAAGAAGGAGAAGAAGAAGAAGAAGAAGAAGAAGAAGAAGAAGAAGAAGAAGAAGAAGAAGAAGAAGAAGAAACTGAAAAAGGAAAACAAGTGGCTAACTTATCTTCTATCGTCTGAACACGCAGCATTTTATCTATCTGCTCTCTTAAATAAAAGTTTTATAGCATTTGATAAAAAAGACTCATATTTGATATTTCTTACAAAAGGAAATTTTAAATTGGAAGTCAAGCGATAATACACAGCTAAGCTACGTGGCCAAGGTGTGGTCCTGCTTGCCAGGGTCTGGCTTCCCTTCTGTCCTGCAAGGCTACAAGCACAAGTTGTAAATCTCTCCTGGAGATAAGTTCCTCTTCTGGCTGTCCCCACCAGCCCTTTTCTTTTCCCTTGTAGAGTTTCCTGGGAGAGCTCTAATTTTTTGGGGGTCCTTTGTCTCAGTAGTCTGATAGCCAAAGGAAGGGATGTGAGACAGACTAAGAGCTGTAAAGGGGCCCTGGAGGTAGGTTAGGAAGAGCTGATTCGGAGCCTCGCGAGTGCCTCCGGTAGAGAACTTCCAGTGTCTTCTATTTCAGGCTCCCCTGGACATTTCAAATAAACCTGGCCTCTTTTGTAACAACTAAACAGCTGAAGAAGAAACTGGCTGTGGAGGTCAACAACTGGGGTGGCTGATAAGAGGAATTTAGCTGTGGACTTGGAGGGAAGTGATAGGCCTGGGAAGGGTGTCTTTGGAAAAGGCAAGCCTCGTCATTCAGCTCACCCAGCAACTTCCAGTCTTCGCTGTGTAAGACTGTGGTAAGTTATGGGAAGTGTTCTTCTTTTTCATAGACTTTTAGCAAACTGTTGGCCTGCAGAGCAAACGAGGCTTGCCTAATTGCAACTGTGGATAGCTAAGCTACCGCCTTGCAGTAACCAGTCTCTCAGGCTGGAATGAAAACAGCTAAGGGGACGTTTGTACTCCTCCCTTTGGTGATCAAACTATTGAAATGGAATATTTCCAGGTATATCCTGCAGGGAGCTGAGACAGTTGAAGCTCCAGGGGGCTCCAGAGGAGGAATTTGTCTCCCAGAGAAAGATTAAGAACTTTCTTTTCGTAAGACTTTGCAAGAGAGATCCCGAGCTGAGACCTTGGTGGATCCGGGACCACACCTTGACCAGACGCCTCTTTGAACCCTATCCTTTTATCCTACAGGAAAGGCAGACTGGTGTGTGTGTGTGTGTGTGTGTGTGTGTGTGTGTGTGTGTGTGTATGTGCACGGCTGGCCAGATCTCTTGTACTGAAAATCAGCTGACCTAGAAAGTTTTAATGTTCCAAGCTGCTTTAGGTTGGAAAACAGGATCTGGACTCTCATCTTATTTAAAGCCTCTCTTAATCTCCTGGGGCGGCTGCTGTGGGGGTGGGGATGGGGCTGGGGAGGGGTAGATTGTTGATCGTTACTAGTTCTTGCTAGACAGTTTAGAGGTGGGTGTTCTCTATCTCTTCTCTCTTCAAATGGATTTAGAGACTTTACTGGTGTTTAGCAATGGGAATCCACAGGTCAAAGCATGCCTCGTGATCTTTCTCCAAGTCCGCACAGGTTAGTCAAGGTTGGGAAGCGATGTGGTTAACATTTTCAAATACAGTTCTTTTCCTTAGCTCTGAACATTTTCTTTTGCAAAATAATGCAAGACACAGACTAAAGGCTTAAGAGGATAGGGAACGAAACAAATCCCATGCATTTCAGGTAGCACTTTATAAAGTAAAAAATTCTGTCACATCTTTTATAATTTGTGCACTCCGATTCCTTTAGAACTTTTTGTAGGTGATTAAATAGTTTGTGGAGCACTGCTGGAGTTAAAAAAAGAAGGTGTGTGTGTGTGTGTGTGTGTGTGTGTGTGTGTGTGTAGGCTAAAACCAGGTGTGGTGGTGCAGGCCTAACCTAGGATTAAACTAGAGGCAGAGGCAAGCGGATTTCTGGGAGTTCGAGGCTAGCCTGGTCTACAGAATGAGTTTCAGGACAGCCAGGGCTACACAGAGAAGCCCTGTCTCGAACAAAACAAAACGAAAACAAAACAAATGGGGGGGGGGAAGTAGCTCTGTAAATTCTCATGGTAAATTTGAATTCCATATTCAACCAATCACTAATACAAACACACACACAGCTATTAGCGTGTCTCACACTGCAAAATGAAATTCCAGTGGGAGTGGGTATCCTATAGTTTTTTGAATCTGGCTACCTTGCTTAGACACAAGTAAGTGCCTTTTGTCTTAAGCATTATAGACGACAGGTGTGCATTCAAAGACATTTGTAGAGAAACACAGACAAAAAAGTGACATTTCCTCAGGGCAACAATTACTAGTGAGTAAAAACCTAAAGAGCATTTTAGAAACAGAGCCCTTTTAGTTTCAGATACGTAGTCCTAAAAGCCGTCCTTGCTTGGAAATCAGGTTGTGCAGCTTGGCAACCAGGCAGCCTGCCTTCCCAGTGAACTGGCTCCGCCCAGCTGCTGCTCCGCGGTACCGGCTGGAACCGAGGCGGAAGTCGGTCAGGCTGCCTCTGCCCAAGGTAAGAGCCCCGCTCTGTTTAGTTTTCGCTGTCAAGACTCTTGGCAAAGCTTATAAAAATCGGAGCCAGCTGGGCGACAGCGGCGAGTGTTGGCTGCTGCGCCGACAGGGGCAGTCAGGAGGCGGGATGGGGGCTGCGCTCGCCAGCAGGGTTTTCTTGATCTCCCTGAAGATTTAGGCTCGTACGCCTCGTGACTTTGAGTGACGAACTCTAATCCCAAGAAAGGGGTAGTTGCAAGGACAGGCAAGTAGGCCTGCACGGTACTGACTTTATTTGTGCACCATAAGAAAAATTGAACAACAGCAACTTGGTTTTTACATTTAACTCCAATGTCATAATTGCCCACGTGAACGTTTCTCTCTCTTTCCTTCTCTCCTCTCTCTCTCTCTCTCTCTCTCTCTCTCTCTCTCTCTCTCTCTCTCTCTCTCTCTCTCTCTCTCTCTCTCTCTCTCTCTCCCCGTTTTGCTTTTGTCATGACACCTAAGGTCAAAGGGAAATTTTCAACTACTAAATTGGTATGTGGAATTTTTCGTAACACAGCTAAACTTTGAACTTTGAGTTCAACTACAGTCTTCCTTTCCTGAATTAAGAGAAGGAAAAAGAGCGAGTCTATTACACTTCGTTAATACAGAGGTGGGATTTATCTGTTGGTTTCTTGGTATCAAAGCTAGAATTTGCAGAGGAAGTTTTGTTCAGCAAAGTTTTAGTAGTCAATTAGTAGGCAGACGTTTCTTTTTGCTCTGCTTTTAGTGGCATACCTTTCTGCTCAGGGAATGTCAGACTCTTGAAATTCAATTTACAAAAGCATTGGAGCATGTCTTTTTTGTTGCTACCTGTCAGTCACCAATTGTGGCAGGAAAATCATGTTACAAGTTTTATGGTGATATTTCTAAAAGGAGGACACTTATATCAGTTGGCACAGTTAGGCAAGATTCCAAAGAAAGAAGGTGTTTTAAATGGAGACCTGACTTATGGCCTCATTCAGTAGCCTGGACTGGCCTGGAACTTTCTGTTGACTAGGCTGGCCTTGAACTTACAGACATCCACTAGCCTCTGGAGCGCTGGGATTAAAGGTGTGTGCCGCTGCCTGCTTAGGGGGTAGATTTGATTAAAGAATTATATGCATGCATGAAATTCTCAATAAAGAAGTGAGGCTCTGGGTATAGCTGGTCTGTTTCCCACCAGTGTAGCCTTGGCTGAGTTTATGACCTTGACTTCTGGCAGTGGATCCCAAGCTGAGCTCTGCTCTCATTGAAGAGTATTTAAGTTGTCAAAGAGCTTTTGTTCATGTCTACTGTGTCAAGTGGGGTAATTTGTCATATTAGAAATCCAAACTGGAATTCGGTATGGTGGCTTACCCCTGTAATCCTAAAACCTGGAAGGCCAAGGGCAGCAGGATTGCCTTGAGTTTGAGGCCAGTCTGGGCTACACAGTAAGTTCGAGGCCAGCGTAGGTTACAGAGTGAGACTCTATCTCAAAGAAACAAAAAAAGGAAGTCAAGCTGAAATTTAAAACAGTAAGGAAGGCACATTAGCATAAGTAACATTTTAATGACAGATATGAACAATACTTACCTAGAACAGTAAAATAGCAGTTTTAGATCTTGAAAGGAAAAAAAATTTATTACATATATTAATTCACATAGATGTGAGTGTATGTTTGTCTATATGTTTCTCTCTGTCATCTGTCTGTATCTGAGAAAAGGCATTAAAGAGAGGAAATGCCCTCCACTTCCCGTTCTGTGATTCTAAGGGTGAATGACCACCGTTGAGAACTGTTAGAAGCATTGCATAGCCCTTTTTTCCTTCTCCTTTTCCTTTTATGCTCATTTGTGTACGTTTTGGTACACTATGTAGCGTTTCGCAGTTTCCTTAAGTTTTTACTTCTCAGTGTGGCATTAATGTGCCTTTACTTTGTGTGTGTGTGTGTGTGTGAGCTTTCTTTTTGAGACGGGGTTTCTCTGTGTAGCTCTTGCTGTCCTGGAACTCTATCTGTAGACCAGGCTGGCTTCGAACTCAGAGATCTGCCTGCCTCTTCCTTCTGAGTGCTGGGTAAAGGCATGCGCCACAACGGCTCTGCTCATTCTTTTACTTAAATGTTTTAGGAGTTTTGCGAGTTGAGTTAATCCTTGTGAAACACTTAATAATTAGTTGTTGTCTTTGTCTTTAGGAACTATTTCATTCTTCTCTTGCTTTTGAGACAGAATCTCATGCGTCACATAGTCTACACTGGCCTCAAATTTGCTGTGTAGCTGAGGGTGCCCTTGAGCTCCCGATGGTCCCACCTCTGTCTTCTGTCTTTCCTGCCTTCTTCTGTGTTCCTTCTAGAACTTGGGAGATAGTAGTCTATAGTTTGGCTATAACACAGTTTACTTTTTTTTTTTATTTTATTTTATTTTATTTTTTTCGAGACAGGGTTTCTCTGTGGTTTTGGAGCCTGTCCTGGAACTAGCTCTTGTAGACCAGGCTGGTCTCGAACTCACAGAGATCCGCCTGCCTCTGCCTCCCTAGTGCTGGGATTAAAGGCGTGCGCCACCACTGCCCGGCCCCACAGTTTACTTTTGTAAGCTTTTAAATTATCTTTTTTTTTTTTTTTTTGAGTCTGGTTTTTCTATATAACTGCTCTGCCTGTCCAGGAAATCACTTTGTAGAACAGGCTGGCCTCGAATTTAAAGAGATTCACCTGCCTCTGTCTCGTGATTGCTGGGATTAAAGGCGTGTGTCACTACTTCCCTTCTCTTACATTATCTTTAAGCTTTGCTATTTTAAATTTTCCTTGACTAACTGTCTGAGTGTTTTTTCCTATAGGATGAATTTGTAGAAGTGAATGCCTTATCAGAGGTTAAGCTTATTTTTAGCTTACTAGGGCACTGTGAAATTTTTTTTGAAAGTATTGTGATGGCTTACTCTCTGTACTCTGCATGAGTGCTCGGTTCTTTTTTTAAATTTGATTATTTTATTATTATTTTTTAAATTGATTTTTATTGAGCTTTACATTTTTCTCTGATCCCCTCCCTGCCTCTCCCTTTCCCCCTTCAGACCTCCCCCAAGGTCCCCATGCTCCCAATTTACTCAGGAGATCTTGTCTTTTTCTACTTCCCATGTAGATTAGATCTATGTATCTCTCTATGATCTCTCTTAGTGTCCTCATTGTTGTCTAGGTTCTCTGTGATTGTGGTTTGTAGGCTGGTTTTCTTTGCTTTATGTTTAAAAACCACCTATGAGTGAGTGAGTGAGTACATGTGATAATTGTCTTTCTTTGCCTGCATTACCTCTCTCAAAATAATGTTATCTAACTCCATACATTTGCCTGCAAAATTCAAGCTGTCATTTTTTTTCTGCTGTGTAGTACTCCTTGTGCAAATGTACCACATTTTCCTTATCCACTCTTTGGTCGAGGGGCATTTAGATTGTATCCAGGTTCTGGCTATGACAAACAAAGCTGCTATGAACATAGTTGAGCATATGTTCTTGTGGCACGATTGAGCATCCTTTGGATATATACCCAAAAGTGGTATTACTGGGTCTTGAGGAAGGTTGTTTCTAATTTTCTGAGAAGTCGCCACACTGATATCCAAAGGGGTTGTACCAGCTTGCACTCCCACCAGCAATGTAGGAGTGTTCCCTTTACCCCACCACCTCTCCAGCATTAAGTTGTCATCAGATCTTGGCCATTCTTACAGGTGTAAGATGGAATCTCAGAGTTGTTTTGATTTGCATTTCTCTGATGACTAAGGATGCTGAACATTTCCTTAAGCATCTTTCAGCCATTTTAGATTCCTCTGTTGAGAGTTCTCTGTGTAGGTCTGTACTCCATTTTTTTTTTAAATTGGATTATGTGTTCTTTTGGTGTCCAATTTCTTGAGTTCTTTGTATAATTTGGAGATCAGACCTCTGATGTGGGGTTAGTGAAGATCTTTTCCCATTCTGTAGGCTGTCATTTTGTCTTGTTGTCCATGTCCTTTGCTTTCCAGAAGCTTCTCGGTTTCAGGAGGTCCCATTTATTAATTGTTTCTCCTAGTGTCTGTGCTGCTGGGGTTATATTTAGGAAGTGGTCTCCTGTGCCAGTGTGTTCAAGTGTACTTCCCACTTTCTCTTTTATGAGGTTCAGTGTGGTTGGCTTTATGTTGAGGTCTTTGATCCATTTGGGCTTGAGTTTTGTGATAGATATGACCATTTTTATTCTTCTACATGTTGAAATCCAGTTATGCCAGCACCACTTGTTAAATATGCTTTTTTTCCCATTTGATATTTTTTGCTTCTTTGTCAAAAATCGGGTGTTTGAAGATGTATGCATTGATATCTGGGTCTTTTTTTTTAGATTTATTTATTTATTATGTATACTACATTCTGCCTCCATGTATGTCCGCATGCCAGAAGAGGGCACCAGATCTCATTACAGATGGTTGTGAGCCACCATGTGGTTGCTGGGAATTGAACTCAGGACCTCTGGAAGAGCAGCCAGTGCTCTTAACCACTGAGCCATCTCTCCAGTCCCATATCTGGGTCTTCTATTTGGTTCCAAGTGTTCGGTTCTTTATATCCTTGGTAATACTGAGATTTATTAGTCTTGTGCTTTTATTATTTATTTATTTTTTGTACTTTTGTTTTATTGAGACAGGGTTTCTCTGTGTATCTCTGATTGTCCAGGAACTCTAGAACAGGCTGGACTTGAACTCAATCCGCCTCTGTCTTCTGAGTGCTGGAACTAAAGGTCAGGAGTCTTTTGCATTTTAAATAAAATGATGGTGTGCACCTGTGTGTGTGTGTGTGTGTGTGTGTGTAAGCATAGTGCATGGAGAGTTTTATCTATATCTGTATGCTATAATTTTTTTTTTTTTTGTTTTCAAGACAGTGTTTCTCTTTGTAACAGGTCTGGCTTTCCTGGACTCACTCTGTAGACCAGGCTGGCCTTGAACTCAGAGAGAACAAGTTAAATATATATTTAATGTTCTCTCTGCGTCTGCCTCCCCAGTGCTGGGATCAAAGGTGTGCACCTCCATGCCCATCTGTACATAAACATTTTAACCCTCCTTCCCTTTCTACCATGTTGATCCCGAGGATTGAGCTCAGGTCATCAGTCTTGGTGACATGAACCTTAACCCACTGAGTCATCTATAGGTCCTATGTACGGGCATGTGTGTATATGTGTGTGTATAAACACACATACACATACATATATTATGTAGGAAATTGATGAGAAAACAAGAGGTTCCAGTTAGGAGACAGAACATGAATAAAAAAAAAAGATCTAGTACATGTTACGTCGTCAGTATAGTGTAGTATAGAGAAAAATGTTCTCGAAATTTGAATTAGGCTAAAAAGTATGAAACACAGTATGGCTTATACTGGCACCCTTAATGATTTCTGAGTAGGTAATAAATGGGGAAAGAGGAGACTGATGGAAATTGCTCTTTAGGAAACCATCTGTTGGGCTGAAGTGAAGTTAGGGTGGTTTGATGGCTATTCTTGGCTGGCAGCTTGGCTGTATCTGGAATGAACTATAATCCAGAAATCTTGATGCTGGAAGACACAGGCTTTTGATCTAGATCTAGAGGCAGGATGACACATGCCTTTGATCAAGATCTTGAGGTGGGAAGACACCTTTGTTCTGGGCCACACCTTCTGCCTGAAGCCTATATAAGGGCAATGGAAGAAGGAAGCGCTTGTCCTTCGCCTGCTTGCCCTTGCCTTGCCAACACATATATTCCTCCACTGGCATTAGAGCCTACTTGTTCTGGATTCCGGCATATATAGAAGACCAGCTGAGACACCCAACCTTGTGGGACAGTGTTCTTGGGCTTTCCATTCACAGATGATAGTTATTGTTGGGTTAGTTGGACTGCAGCCTGTGAGTCATTTCAATGCATTCCCTATAATATATTCACACACATACATACACGGACACACACACATATATTCACATACATACATACGGACACACACACACACACACACACACATATATATATATATATATATTCACACACACATGTTCATCCCACAAGTTCTGTGCCTTTAGAGAACCCTGACTAAGACAGATGGAGCGAGTATAGGAACGAGAGTGCTTCATTAGCCTGGGATGAAAGAGAGGGCTTTAGAGGAAAACAGCAGACAGAGGCAGCAGAGGCAGGGAACAGATGGCAGAGGAAGATGGAAAAGGGCTGGGCAGTTGTGGTGGGCTCTGCACAGCACGGGTGGAAGACCGGGTGCAAGTGAGTGGTATCACATTCTGAGAGGCTGAGGTTTCAAGTCTTTTGGATCGGAGATATGTCGACAGGCCATAATCAGACACAAGAACCATGCCGGAGGAAAAAGTGTGCATCTCATTCAGCAAGTTGAACTTACTGTCACTCAATGGACAGTTGAGTCACAGGATGGTAGATGTGGGTTTAGAACAGTGGAAAGATTATGAAACATCCCAGACAGCATGTTTGGGTGATGAGCCGGTGAGAAACTGGGGTGAGAAATGGGAAGATGGTTGTTGAAATAGGAGCGGCTTGGCTTCGTCCCCAGCACCCCGGCCGCCTGCTAGCTCATGCCCGAAATAACAACACACAAATTGTATTCTTTTAAACACTGCTTTCCCATTATATCTAGCCTCTTCTCGGCTAACTCTTGCACCTGGACTAGCCCATTTCTAATAATGTGTGTAAGCACCCCAAGGTGTGCTTACCAGGAAGATTCTAGCCTACGTCCATCCTGAGTTAGAGCTTCATTGCGTGTGTCTGTCCATCCTGAGTTGGAGCTTCATCGCGTGTGTCTCTGAGAGGAGCTATCGTGTCTACCCGGGAGAGCTGAGCATGGCGTCTCTGCTCCAGAGAGCAGAGCTGTCGAGTCTGAGCTCACTTCCTCTTCCTCCCAGCATCCTGTTCTGTTTACTCCTCCCACCTATGTTTTAACCTATCAGGGCCAAGGCGTTTCTTTATTGCTTAACCAATGAAATCAACAGATTGATATATGACACTCCCACATCAGATGGTGGCCAAGGTTGAAAGTCACAGGGATAGATGGAGGTGGGGAGATGGCTCAGTGGGTAAAGGACTTGCTGCAGAAGTCTGAGGACTCTAGTTTGGATTCTGGACAGTTACGTAAATGCACTGTGGTATCCTGCCTGTAATCCCAGGGCTTAGGAGGCAGTGGATGAGACCCCTGGAGCCAGCTAGCTAGTCAAATTGGTGAGCTCTGGATCAAACAAGAGACTCTGCTTCAATACATAAAGGAACAATTAGCTAGGAAGACATATGTCTACAAACATTTGTATGCACACATGCACAGTAAACACACAGACACTCAGGCACACATAGTCGGAGAGAGAGGAGGGAGTTGGCTTGTGAGGAGGGGGAGAGAGCGCTAGAGAAACAGAAACTCACGGGAATGGCTATCTTCATGTAAAAGGCAGGTTTAATTTGAGATAAAAGTCATGTAGTAGAACCTGGCTTTACAATGTTGCTGAAGATAGCCTAGAACTTCTGGCCCGCCTGGCCCTGTATCCTGAGTCCTGGGATTACAGATGTATGTGCACCATCATACCTAGTTTTGTGCAGTGATGTGGATGGAGACGCAGGGCTTCCTATGTGTTAGGCAAGCACTCTTATCAATTGAGCTACATATGTGGCTCCTAATATGCTTACGAAGACTATTTGTGACATTTGACTTTTGTTCTGCTTAGATTGTTCTTCATTTGTCCCCTAAAGTTTATTTCCAGCTCTTCTTTCTTCCTGTGATTCTTTTGTGGCTTTTACTCAAATCGCACTCAACTGAACCCTCTCACCTCCATATGCCTTCTCTACCCGAGGATTTGAGCTCAGAAAATATGACAGCCATTTTCTCACCGCTCATTTTCCATGACTTTGGTGTCTGAATCAGTGCCTTAATTGTAGATATTTGGGTCATTTTTACCCCCCGGTTTCCTGCTGTGAAAATGAAGTCTAGAACTTTAATTTTTTTTTTTTTTTTAAAATCTGGGCAAGCGGAAATCCTTGACCCAGTTTTTGACTTCCCTATCATTTGAGATTCAGCTATCGCAGTCAATTTATTCCTTGGTATGGAAGTTTTCTAGGAAGGTGAAGTTACTAGAACAAAGGAGAGACAGAGTTTCTGAAATATTTTAGAAGGTTTAAGCAGAAGTCTGGCAGTTAAGCACTGTGGTGTCTGGGAGAAATGAGTGGAAACACTGATACAGTAGTTAAGAGTGATGGCATATAATGACGACCAGCTTTACCAATGTTTTAAAAAGATTCATTTTTATTTTTAATGATGTGTGTGTGTTTCTGTGTGTGTGCATGCGAATGCTGGCTGAAGCCGGAAGCGTCAGGTCATCTTGGAACTGGAGTTATAGGCAGTTGTGAACTGTCGGATTTGGGTTTTGTGTTTTGGGGATTGAACTTGGGTCTTCTGCAAGAGCAGTATGACCTCTTAACCACTGAGCCACTTCTTCAGCTGCTTCTTCTCCCTCCTCCCTCCTCCCTTCTCCCTCNCTCTCTCTCTCTCTCTCTCTCTCTCTCTCTCTCTCTCTCTCTCTCTCTCTCTCTCTCTCCATAAGACAGAGTTTCTCTTTGTGGCTGTCCTGGAACTCACTCTGTAGAGCAGGCTGGCCTAGAGCTCAGAGATTTACCTGCCTCGGCCTCCTCAGCGCTGAACTAAAGGTGTGCACCACCACCATCCCACTTGTCTCCCCCCCCTCGCCCCGCCCTCCTGAGACAGGTTTGTCTGCCTCAGCCTCTGGAGTGGGGATTAGAGGTGTGCACCATCACTGCTGGACTTCCTGTATCTTTTTTTATGGACACTTTCCCCTCCAAGCACTGAACTAGTTCTACATCCATTCTTCTCTAAAGATCCCATGGGGAATCTCTGCATTGTTCCTCAGATTCAGAAAGTGACTGAGCAGTTTGAATTAAGCAAGACTGTTGTCTTCTTTAGGGTTTCTATTGTTTCAGTAAACACCATGACCAAAAGTCATGGGGAGGAAAGAGTTTATTTCAGTTGACAGTTTCACATCACAGTTCAACCAAGAATCTGCAGGCAGGAGCTGAAGCAGAAGCCGTGGGTGAAGGGATGCTACTTCTGTGTGAACAGTTGTCACAATGAATTCCCTACTCATGTTGTTCATGGTGAAATCTAGCATATTTACCCAAGAAGTTAATGGTGATACTTTGTACTCATTCCGAAAGAGTATCCATATAATTCTTATAGTAAAATCAGACGACAAATGGGAGACTCAAAAAAAAAAAAAAAAAAAAAGAAAGAAAAAGAAAAAAGGAAGGGTGTGGTGTGGTGGTTTGAAAGAAAATGGTCCCCAAAGGGAGTGGCACTATTAAGAGGTGTGGCTTTGTTGGAGTGGGTGTGACCTTATTGGAGGAAGTGTGTCACGGTGGAGGCAGACTTTGAGAGCTCATATATGCTTAATTTACTACTAAATCCTCCTTTGTCCTTTAGCTTCATAAAGGGTAGCGTAATGTTCTTTATAAGAAAGTGGCGCACCCAATATCTCAAGTTGTTTCCTGTTGCTTGCAAGATGTAGAACCCTCAGTTCCTTCTCCAGCACCATGTCTGCCTGCACTCTGCCATGTTGACAATGGACTGGACCTCTGAAACTGTGAGCTGCCCAACTAAACGTTTTCTTTTATAAAAGTTGCCATCATCATGGTGTCTTCACAGCAATAGAAACTCAAGCTAAGACCAAGGGGCTCAAGAGATGTCTCAGCTCAGTGGTTAGGAGCACTGGCGGCTCTTGCAGAGGACTCAGATTTGATAATGAACGACACATAACTCTACCTACTTGTTTTAACACCTCGGGCCAAGACTACTTAAATTGTGACCTCCACCTTCTTCTGTGCCTCTTGCTTGGTTTTGAAGGCAAGCAGTCTCTTACAACATTGACGCTTCCCTTGGGCATATGGGGTAATGAAAATGCTTGAGGCCGGAATCAGAGAGATTCTATGTCGTCAACCTGCTCTCACCTTGGGTTCTGGAAATAGTACAAACTCGCAGGGCAGGTAAGGACAATAACTGGATGGTGAAACGGTATCCTGGAGTAGGGCAATCATTTTAGGGGAACCAGATTGCTCCCCTCCAGCAGTGACGACAGCAGTGGTGGGTCATTGGATAAGAGCTGACATTATGGCTAGTCAGACCACTCTTGTACCTCTTGCTCACTGCCCCAGTTCTTCAGATCACTGAACCCCTCTGTTTTTTTTTTTTTAATATTTTTTTTTATTTATTTTTTATGCAGTTAGCCAGAAGAGGGCACCGGACCTCAATACAGATGGTTGTGAACCCCCATGTGGTTGCTGGGAATTGAACTCAGGACCTTTGGAACAACAGGCAATGCTCTTAACCGCTGAGCCATCTCTCCAGCCCCCTGTTTTTTTTTTTTTTNCTGTTTTTTTTTTTTTTAATATTTATTTATTTTGTATACAATATTCTGTCTGTCTGTATGCCTGCAGGCCAGAAGAGGGCACTAGACCCCATTACAGATGGTTGTGAGCCACCATGTGGTTGCTGGGAATTGAACTCAGGACCTTTGGAAGAGCAGGCAATGCTCTTAACCTCTGAGCCATCTCTCCAGCCCCCTGAACCCCTCTGTTGTTTATCTTCCTGATGGAAGAATCGATTGAGTCCTTTGTCTCTGATTTTTGATATTACATATCTCTTCAATTGGAGTTTTGGGATGGGTGGCTGAGCCTAACCTGTTGGGGTACCTGGTGCTGTGAGATCTCTCCCTAAATTATAGTAACAGAAGGCTTTAGAAGCCAGGATTTACTTGAAAAAATCTCCAACTGCTTTGCCTAAGGACCAGTTACATTTGTTAATATTCTGCTTTCTTGGGTCACACTTTTCTTCTAAGTCTGCCTAGAAGCGTTATGCTTCTCATAGTTTTTCTGAAGGTCATGATTGGTTGCACTTATCACTTTTACAGAGAATTCTATATAAACTGATGTTTGATGGAAGGTAGGAGAGCACAGGACTCTTGGGCCCCATGCCGTCTTCTTGTTAGCTCCTGTGACAGAGTGTATATCCTCCAGAACAGATACTGGTTTCTGACCACATCCGTGGCATAGAAAGTTCCATTTCTGTGGAGAATGAGCTGCAGCCTGTCCACAGAGTTAAACATAGTGCCATGTAACATGACCCTGCCCAGCTATTTCTAGTCCCCTGGAGTACTGTGGATCTGGGCTAGAGGAGAATGGGGTTGGGATAGAGTGGCTGCTTTTCTAACACACAGCTGGGAAGGGAAAGTCAAGAAGAGGTTTATGTGACATTTAGCTGACAGTCATTTCCTAATTCAGAAATGTCTGGGGTCCCAGGTATTTCTGAACATTATTTGTTCTCCATATTACAGATTAGATGATACACCTGCTGTTACAGTTAGTTTAATAGGAAGTTGGGAGAAATTTGTTCAGATAATGATTGTTGAATCCAGAAGAGATAAAGGAAGGTGGTTGGGTGCACCTTTAATCCCAGCAGAGGCAGAGGCAGGCAGATTTCTGTGGGTTTGAGGCCAGCCTGGTCTACAGAGCTAGTTCCAGGACAGACAGCCAGGGATTTGGAGAAACCCTGTCTCAAAAACAAACAAAAATCCAGAAGAGACATTCCTCTAAGCTTCTCAGGGTGAGGTGAGGTGAGGTGTTTTTATTGAACCAGGTTACTGTTTTTTCATCATATCCTTTTTTTTTTCTTTACGTTAGAGACAGATCACACTGTAGTTCTGGCTGGTCTAGAACTCTCTATGTAGACAGGCTTGTGCCAATCTCAGAGCCATCCTCCTGCCTCTGTTCCTGATGCTGGCACCACACCTGGTTCCGTCATATTCATAACATCGCTCACCAGCTCCCCTCTTGGACGTTGGGTTATATTTTCATCTTGTTAAAATAAAAGAACTCATTTTTTTTTTCAGGTTGGGAATGGAATCTTGGTGAAGTCCCATAGTTGGCGTTTTGATAAAACTGAGATTTAGATCACATACTACACTCTTTTTATTATGTAGCTCAAGGACTTTGGAGAACCAAGCATTGAAAGCAAGTGATTATGTAGGATTCCTGCCCTGTGTTATTAAAGCAGCCATATTGTGTTTTCACTACATCTGCAGGTGACGTGCTGTTCTTCTCTATTTGGACATGGCAGCTCCTGAGTTCGCCATCAGTGCCCTCGCGTCTGCGTTGCTCATTTGCTCTGTGGCTGGTTACCCCAATGGAAAAGTAGCAATGTCGTGCGGTGGGATGGCCCCCCAACATGGCCACAGCCCACAGCCGGAGCCTGTTCACCAAATCACATTCAGTCAGACGAAGTTCAAACCTGGAGACCAGATCCAAGGTACTAGTGCTGGGATAAAGACTTGCATTTGAGTTTGAGCCTTTTCCTACTTGTTGAGTTTTTCCTATGGCTGGAATCAAACAATTTTATTTTAAACTAGTCACTTGAGTTATGGCATTATCTACTTTCATTGTTTTGTTTACTACAGATGTCTGTATTGTGTCAGAGGCATCTATTCCTTATTAAGAACAAGATCTGAAATAAGTTATTTTTATGATTTATTTAACTTTATTTTATGTGAATTGGTGTGAAGGTGTCAGATCCCCCGGAACTGGATTTTCAGACAGTTGTAAGCTGCCATGTGGTTGCTGGGAATTGAACCCCGGTCCTCTGGAAGAACAGTCAAGAGTTCTTAACTGCTGAGCCATCTCTCCAGCCCAAATAAGTTTTTTTTAAAGATACCAAGGAATTTATTTGTTTTATTATATTAACATTACATTCATTGTGTGTTGTATCTTGAATATTATTAGTTCAGTGGAACAGGAAAAAATAATTTTATATTGTTTTACTTACTCCCATTTTAAAAAGGAGTGCGATCTCTTATGTGTTCCCGATTCTTCTGGCAAAAGGTAGGTTGAGTGTTAAGATTTATCGATAGCCAGGTGTGGTGGTGTGTGCCATAATCTGAGCACTCTGGAGACTGAGGAAGGATCAGGGTAGGAGGCAGTTTGGACTATTTAGCAAGACTCTGTTTCAGAAAAACAAAACAAAAAGTACGTCTGTGATGACATTTGAAATTCCTGTGTTTTGCAGTTATAGAATTACATAATGCTAATAGGAAAATGTTTTTGTTGTTTGAGACAGGGTATTTTTTTGTTTTACTGCCCTAGCTATTCTGGCACTAGCTCTGCAGACCAGGCTGGCCTTGAACTCAGAGAGCTGCCTGCCTCTTCCTCAGAGGCAGTTTAATCTTCAGAGTGCTGGGATTAAAGATGTGTGCCACCACCGCTGGGCTTGTTAATAGGAGTTCTTAAACAAAAAGGATGCGTGAAGAAATAAACGTCGAACACTCTGTGTGCTTTAGATATCTCTTAGAATTTTACTCTGCGACAATAGAGTACTAAAGATAATCAGATTTTAGTAAAGAAACATGTTCTTACTTTCTTCAAGAATTTTTTTTAAATTAATGTTTTCTGTAGACTTACCTAGTCATCGTCCATGCTTTTACCCTCTTGTGGAACAGCTACTAATACCTTACAGTGCCAGGCCTAAAGACCCAGGTCTATAATCCCAGACACTCAGTAGGCTGAGACAAGATGAGTGTAAATTCAAGGCCAACCTGTGTGACAAGAATGAATTCAAGGCTGGCCTGGGTGACTTACTGAAACTCTGTTTCAAAATAAAAACTAAAAGACGGTTGAAGACATAGTTCCATGGTGGAGTGTTTGCCTAGTGTGTGCAAGGTCCTACGTGTAGTGCTGCAGAATAAACAACCCACCTACCCAAAACAAAAAAAAAAATCAGCCTCCTAAAACATGATACATGCTCCAGGGAGCACGATTTAGACGTTCTTCTACTGAGTGATTTCTGTCCTGTGTGTTTTGCAGAGATACATCAGATTCTAACTAACTGAACTTCTTCTAAACGCTTTTTCCTGGACTATTACTAAATCTTTTACCCTAACCTGTCTTTTTATCTGTTGCCCAGTTACTTTATCAGGGCCAAAATTTAAAGGCTTTCTCTTGGAAGCTCGTGATGCCGAGGATCTGAGTGGCCCTCCTGTTGGCTCCTTCACACTGATTGACAGTGAAGTGTCACAGCTTCTGACTTGTGAAGATGTCCAGGTTTGTGTGGGGTTTGAAGTTTCATTTCTACTGGTTCCTCTGGGCTGCTGTTAACCGAGAGTGGTGACTAGGTCAATGGCGGCATCGCCGTGTGTAGCAGGCATTCGAACAGATTTACAGGCATCAGACCTGGCCACTGGTTTACTTAGCGGCAGCGTCTAGGAATGGGAGGGTAAGAGCTTGAAGAGTTTATAATTGGTGATGTTTATATTACAGTGGCAAATACTGACTTAAAATGTAAGACAATTACAAGCCTTTTACCCCAGCACTCGGGAGACAGGGGCAGGCGGATCTATGAGTTTGAGGCCAGCCTGATCTACAGAGCTAGTCCCCAGACAGCCAGGGTTACACAGGGAAACCTTGTCTCAAACAAACAAATGAACAAACAAAAAATTAAAGGCAATTGTGTGTGTGTCTGTGTGTGTGTGTGTGTAGGAGGAGGAACAGTAGGGGGCATGCCGTCATATGTGTATGGAGGTCAGAAGAGAACTTAGTGGAATCAGTTTTTTCCTCCATCTTTACATGTGTTCTGCCAACCAAACTCAAGTGTCAGACTTGTGCCATTGGACACCAAGTGCCTTTATCAGCTGAGCTGTCTTACTGACTTTTAAAGGATTTCACTAATGAAGAGACAGTTTTAGCATGGGATAGGGATGTACGGTTTGGTTCATTCATTCACTCAATCATCCAATAGACACCATGTCTGGAGCTCTCCTGAGTGCCAGAGATATGGCAACAAACAAAACTTGCTCCTTTTCCTTGAAAAACTTAAACTCTTTTTTGTTTGTTTGTTTTCGAGACAGGGTTTCTCTGTGTTGCTTTGGAGCCTGTCCTGGAACTAGTTCTTGTAGACCAGGCTGGCTTTGAACTCACAGAGTTTTGCCAGTGAGTGCATCCTGACCATGCCGAGCTGTCCGGTCATGGGATGGTTGTTCTTTCCTGTTTTATTTCAGGGTGTAGCTGTGAGTCATACATCTTCATCCAAGAAGACCGAAATCAAAGTCTACTGGAACGCTCCACGCAGTGCCCCAAACCACGTACGATTTCTGTGAGTATGAGAGCGCACGTCTCTGAAATCACTGTGGATAAGCCTGAGACCATGATGAGGTGTACTGCTTTGCCCTGGACCATTCACTCGTGTAGGAGAGCTTTAGCAGTCACAGCTTAGAGACAAAAGAGTGATCTTGCTTCTTTCCTTTGTTGTTACTTGAGACAGCATCTTGCTATCCAGCATTGACTGCTAGGAACCCCCTGTGTAGAAGAGGCTGGCCTTGAACTTGTAGCAGTCCTTCTGCTCCTGCTTCTGACTCCCAGATGGACCTGGCTTTTTTTTTTTTTTTCACCTCCTTTCTTCCAAAGCAAACTTGTAGCACATAGCCCAGGACTTTGCACTGTACTTTTTTTTTTTTTTTATAAGCCTCCTCCTGCTCTATCCTCCCACGTGCTTGGTTTACAGGCATGCACCGCCAAGCCTGGCAGGACTTGGTACTTGAGGGGCATTTACTAGACATCACTAGACATTGTCGAGCAAGCAAAGTGTTACACTGCTTTAGGACTCCTAAGAGCCGTCAATTAGTACTTGAGTATGTGTGTACAGAGTAATACTTTCTGTTTTAGTATGAGAGTCTAGATAAGACAGGCCCGAAAGTAGGGCGGCTTCCTTGGCAGCACTATAGCTTATCAGAAAGTAAATCTCTGCATGCCTCTTGGAATCCCTCCAAGTGGGTGGAACCAGAATTACAATGGCGTCTTTTTCCTATTCATCTGCACAAAGCGGAATGGAATATCATGAGCCGTGTCTTGATTCCTGAGTGGTATTCCAGACATATGCCTATCTTATAGGAGGGAATCTCCTCTGGGCGTGTTTCTTTTCTGCTTAGCTTTGTCCGCAGACCCCTGGCACGCTGGAAAACTGCTTTGCCCCCGTGTGTCAGCTGCTGAGGTGGAACCTCAGTGAGCGCTTAGGTTTTGGCAACCCCTATGGAGCTTTGGTCAGAGATCACGTCTTACACGTGCCCTTTGGAGGGGCGTGACTAGTGTGCACTGTGGGTTGACCACGAGTGTGTTCTCGGCAGGGAACAGAAACCTATGTGGTTGAGTCGTGCCGTCCAGCACGCATGGCTGTTAATAGAAGAACAGACAGCAGATAAGGAAAGAGGGGGCGAGGGAGAGAGAGCGACAAAGCTCATCTAGTAATGGGTGGAGGACAGGAGTCATAAGAGATTGGCTGCACACATGGGTGTTCGTTGTCCCCTCTCCTCGCACGTTTTTTCCACCTAAAGTTTTGATTTGCATCTGATGGGCCACTGCTGGGGTTTTTGCCTAATCTCACTGGTACTCTTATTTCAGGGCCACGGTTGTTGAGAAATATAAAATCTACTGGGTGAAGATTCCCAGTCACGTCCTTTCGCAACCAAATGCTCCTCCCTTTACGACGCCCGCAGCGACAGCACAACCTTTGACAGCGTCACCTTCTGTCTCCCACTTAACCAAGTCGGTGAGTAGCCTCTCTGTGCCTTCACCAAATGCAGTCTAGAGTGGCTATCCGGGCAGCTGGTCCTGTGGGCGCCATTAGCTGTCCTGCGCTGTGGGAGGGAGTTTTGGGGGTACCCTGTAAAGTCTGAAGGAAGTCTTCAGGGCGACATTCTGATTTATAGGTTTGAGTAAAGAACATAAAAGAGTTTCCGTTCAGATATAGTTGCTACACTCACAGGCAATTTTGCAAACGGGGGAGTGTGTGTTCCTTTTGGAAATGAAGCCAAGAAAGCCTCCCGCCTCCTTCCCTTCTCTTCTCCTCCTTTTCTCCAGTCTTCCTTTCTGCGGAATACCAAGCATAGAGGGGAAGTTTCAGTTACATGTAGACACGATTTGGAGGGGAGCCTTGAAGTGGTGTACAATACAGATTTTATCCTATTCAGATTAGAGTGTTGGGGAACTCAGCGGGCTATGGTGGCATCTGCCCAGAATCCCAGCAGTCAGGAGGCAGAAGCAGAAACACTGCACATTTGAGACCAGGTTGAGTTACAGGGTAAATTCTAGGTCAGTCTGAACCAGATAGTAAGACTGTTTCAACTCCCTTCCCCTAAGCAAACAAACGGATGAAGCAAACAGCATAGGAAGTTTGAGGCTAGCCTGAGCTACAGAAGCTTCTGCTCTCTATGTCCCCATCTCCTGCACCCGAACAGAACCTGAAAATTCAGTGTGCCGAGTCCCAGGAGAAAGAATCGCTTGTAAATCCTGTCAGCTGCAATTCCACTTAGGCTGTCTGATTCAAAAGAGCGACGATGGATAAAGAGATTTGGAAAGGGTAATGCACACTAGAAACCCCAGGAAGGTGTGCGCCGGAGGAAATTTGGATGCATTAGACTGTATGTTGCAGGAGTGCATACGTAGGATAGAAAGGTGTCAGGGCGTTGCCACAGTGGAAAACACATGCTCGTGCCTAAATGGTGACTTAGCTGCCTTCAGTGGGTCTTCAGAGGAAATTATTCCTGTTTCGGCTTCACTTAAGGATGAGAAAGAGTCATGTGCTGCTCTTTATGGCCAAGAAAAGGCATCAAACTAACGAATACATGCCTTGTCCTGTGCCTTGTGCCACACAGATAGGAGGTAAACTCTAGGTCAGGGCTTCTCAGCTTTCCTAATGCTGTGACCCTTTATGTTGTGGTGACCCCCCCCAACTGTAAAGTCATTTGTGTTGTTACTTCATAACTGTAGTTTTGCCACCATAAATGTCTGTGTTTTCCAGTGGTCTTTGGGGTCGTGACCCACAGGTTGAGAAACAGTCACCCCCCTTTCTTTTTATCTGTCTGTATCTCTGCTTTCACCAAATAAGGGACTGGAGAGGTGGCTCAGCAGTCAAGAGCACTTGTTGCTCTTCTAGAGGACCCAAGTTTAGTTCCAAATCCCACATCAGGCTGACCACAGCTGCCTGTAAGTCCAGCTGCAGAGGCTCTGGTGCCCTCTTCTGGCCTCCTTGGACCCTGAGCATACATTCACACAGACACATACATACAAATAAAACTAGAAATGACTAAATAATAAACCATTTAGTTTACATAATAGTTGTCTTCTTCAGCACCCTTCTCTTCCACGGGTTTAAACACCTCCGTGGGTGTTGTATTTGATCACATTATAATGCATGGCGCACTTTGGTTTGACTGTACATTATTGAAGAGGTTACTATCTGTATCAGCTCCCACTTCACTCTTAATACTCACTTAAAAACTGCTTTGAGTGAGGGAATGGTTTGGACATCACCTTCGGAATAGAAAATATTGCCCTTCGTGTCAATAAAAGGGATCTATTCTTTGAGATTTTACCATGCTTCTGTGCCAAGGTGATAATCTTTAATTATAGAGAGATTCATTCAAAACCCTGGCACTTTTAGGGTTAAAAAATACCTCTTCGTCTCTTTTGGATTGCCAAAGTAAAGAGACTCTTAGAGAACAGGATCTTGGACAGGTGGAATAGATCAAAGCGGAGCTCATAGACCAAAGTCACGTTTTCAAGGTCCTGGTGGCTTCTGTCTTTACCCTACTGTGGAGTATTTAATATACCTATTAAGCCTAAGGTGGTGGTGGGGGTGTGGTTGGGGTTCCTTAGGTGCCGCACTGGGGAGGCTCTGGATTCAGTGAGTGTAGAACGTTAGCTGTGCCTCCCGACACAATAGAGTTTCTCCGATGGTTATTTAGAGTGGTTTAGATCTACAAGCGTGACATCTCCTGTATCACTGAAGAGCAAATTTTGAGTGAATTTTAAAAGCTCTTTCCAAGACCTATACATAAAGACTCATTAATGGTTGACTTGCCTGCTTTTTCCCATCTCTTGAAAACTAGAGGGTACCTGGTAGGCAAGATTGTCAGTGTGGTGTTATTCCCAGGAAACTTCTCAAAATTTACAGGGAACCTTGGATGATGCGAAGTCTTTTTTATATTAAATGAACAGAAGCACTCCTGTACCACCTCAGAGTGACTAGTATAGTTTTCCAAAAGGTAATTAAAACCAACTACATGTAAAGATCCCCAGCTGAGAAAGCTCTGATTGTTTCTTTTTTTTCTTTTTTTCTTTTTTCTTTTTGTTTTTTTGACACAGGGTTTCTCTGTGGCTTTGGAGCCTGTCCTGGAACTAGCTCTGTAGACCAGGCTGGTCTCGAACTCACAGAGATCCACCTGCCTCTGCCTCCCGAGTGCTGGGATTAAAGGCGTGCGCCACCATCGCCCGGCTCTGATTGTTTCTGATTTGTCGTGCGTCCTCTGCTTCCTGTTTGGAAGGCATTCTGTTGCAGCCCATACTTGAAGGTAATGGCTGTCCAGTCCTTGGCTGTGAACAGCTTGTTTCATAATTCAGACCTTTCCCTCCTTGTCATTTTTCCTAGTTCAGTGCTTCCGAGTGTGGGAGCAAGAAGTTCTGTGTTCGGAGTCCTTTGAACTGTGACCCAGAGACCGAGCCTGCCTGCTTCTTCTTGTCCTTCACCAGAGATGACCAGTCGGTGATGGTCGAAATGAGTGGCCCCAGTGAAGGCTACCTGTCGTTTGCGTTGTCCCGTGACCGGTGGATGGTTTGTATCTATTGCTTGCCTGTGGGATGACAGCAGGCGGTTAGCATCAACAGCAGATTAGCTGCGCCTTCCAGCTCTAAGCATAGAATAGGAAAGGAGAGCACTAAGGACAGATCTGAATCTCAGTGGCTGGTTCCTGATTTCAACAGGTGGGAAGTGATTTCTTAGAGCGGGTCAGCAGGGAAGACCATTTGCCGTCTTATGTCCTTGTCTCTTGCTGCAAAAGCAGGAACCACAGGCAAGAGAAATGTCTGCATAAAATGCCATGTTTGTAATGTCCTTCAGACTATTGTTCATGCAGGCACCGGAACTCAAGCTGGCGCCTCTCCTGCTGGCGCCTCCCTCTCCTGCTGGTGCCCCTGTCCTACCCCCATCAGCCAGTTTCCCACCCACGCATGCCACATATGTGCAGGCGTTCTGACTGCTCCTTTGCCTGATGTGTGCAAGGCAACCTCCTTTCCCTGATTCTTTCTCTTCCTGGGAGGGGACTGCTGGCTGGATTTAGGGATTCTGTAGGTGGCAGCCTTGTGCTGCTGGGGAAAAGCAGAATGCTACAGAAGGGTCCAGTTCCACCAGGGAGAAGAAAGGGGACCCTTGGCAAACGTAAGTCCTCTTCGTAGAGGCTTGGCAGTGAGCAGAGTGGATGCCCACCGGTGTGACTTCCTCGTTAGGGAAGGCAAAGTCTTTGGAGGCGTTTCCTCATGTCAGGGTTTAAACTTGACATCTATCCCCCCACCTTTTTAGGGGACCATAGCTCAAAATAACCAAACAAAATCAAGCAAGGCAGAACTCTGACATGGCTGTGAAAGACGAGCCGAGATTTATTCCGAAGTGCATGCCACCCAAGTTGTTGGCATTGGCATAGGAGGATCAGGAGTTTGAGGTCATGGCAGATTTGAGGCCAGCAGCCTGGGGTTGTGAAGCCCCCCTCTCAAAACACATAGCATCATAGTGACAAAGCAACACGTTACCTCATGCACTTCCAAGAGGAAGAAAGTGTCAACCTTTTCTCTGCAGAGTTACTTTTCTGGGAAGCCTTATGCATCTTGATGCTGTGATTGTGCAAAATATTCCCCCCCTGCTTTCTCTCTGTAATTACCGTCAGACCTGCAGCTTATTCTTTTGGGGGTTCTCAGTACGAGCGAAATGAATCAAATTTGGTGCCTGAGGTGAGTAATGAGGTTGAGATCAGAGTCAAATGTGACTCTAAAGCAATAAGGAAAGGCTTGTTGTGCGAACGGGATGGAATTGGCTGTGAGGCAAATGCGGAAGAGGAGTCCAGATAGGCTTAAAAGACCTTGCTGTCTAAACACATAATTTCCTTAAGGTGGATCTCTGGGGCACTGCGTTCATTTACATACGTCAGTTATGTATTATTAGATGTGACATATTGCATCGTATTTATTTGTCATTGAAAAATAAAAAAAAAAACAACTTGTTTCTGAAACTGTAGAGCTCAAATTCGTGCTGTAATGTAATAGCACCATTTCCTCCTATTGGCCACAGTGAATGAGGGAGAAGGGAGGATTTCATTGTTGAGTGTGATGGCGGATGTCCTACAGGTAGGTTGTTAGCTCTTGTGAATTGTAGGCAAGACGGCACAAAAGCGTTTATCTCTAATTTGAGATATTTTAATCTCCCTTAGAAATCTTACCTATTTCTCTTATAGTGCTCATCAAAAGTGTTTATAAAAAGATTTAATTACGCAGGTGCAGTTGGTTTACAGAGAGAGCCTGCTTAATGATTAGAATCAGTTATACACCTGGTTGCCTAAATTGGCGGAAATGGATCATCTTCAGGATATACTTTAAAAGTGGTTATTTCTATTTAAGGTTGTTATTTCCAAAACTTTAGTGTATTTTATGAACTTTCTTTTTTTCTTTTTTTTTTTGGAGACAGGGTCTCACTATGTAGCCTTGGCTAGCTTGGAACTCTGTAGACCAGACTGGCCTCAAAACTCCCATAGATCTGTTTTTCTCTGCCTCTTGAGTACTGGGATTAAAGGCGTGCGCCACCACATTCAGGGTCCTGTTATTTTTGACTATATAATAAGTTGAGATACTGAAGATGCTTGATATTTTAAATGCTGATTGGATAACAACCTAATTTCTACCTAAAAAAAATAGTGGCTCATAAATTGACAGCAATTGCTTTCATCACAAAAATTGAAAAGTATAATTTTCCAAATTTTTGCTAATAGTGACTTGCTTATTTTTGCATTTTGGTCTTCTCTGTCTATGATGTTTTTATGATATAAAGTCTAATAAGCAAACACGTTACTAGCTTCTATCCTCATTTCCCTCTTAAGTAGAAAACAGAGTCAATTTCTCGAACTATACACTCATAACACGGCTGCTTCTGTGATCCTCCGAAGTGTGGGGATATCACACACCAAGCAAGTGGTTAATTTTGCAGCAGGCATTCAACCTTGAGATAGTGTCAGGTCCCCTAGGTTGAGCGCTCAGTCCCCAGGACACCTCAGCCTCCTGCTGTTTGACCTGTGATTTTGGCTCTAGGAATGACAAACCAAGCATACACATGTGTACACACGCAGCGTGCACGCAGAAGTCAGGGGACAACTTTGTGGAGCCAGCTTCCTCCCTCTACCTTTCTGTGGGCTCTGGGAATTGAACCCAGATCACCAGGCTTGCTCTACCAGCGTCTTTACCTTCCGAGCCATCTTTCAGCTCCTAGACTAATGGATTCTTCTGGCCCATTGCATGGCAGGTTATTGATGGAGTCTCTTTAGCTGCCTTCTGGCCCCTTTTGGCTTCTCAATCCATTTTTAGTGTGTCTTAGTGTGCCCTGGTGTCACAAGATGCTTTCCGCTCATCCTTCGTCATTCCTCAAAATAGCCTGTTGCTTCTGAGCAGGAATAATTCAGAGAAGTGAAGATTTGAATGCTAATATGTTACCGGATGCTCATCTGTCTGTGGATTGATTTTGAGGGGCGTATTCAGGATAGGCAAGTACTCGGTACTGCCGAGCTACCCACATCTGCCCTCCCATGTACTTTTTACAAACATTATTTTCTTTTATACTTTCTTACTTGGAGTGTGTGTCACTTTGCAGGTACAGATGTGGGAGTATAGGACGGTGTGTGTGAGTTTGTTCCTCCTTCCGACATGTGGGTCCTGCGGACCACACTTAGGTTGTCAGGATTGGCAGCGAGTGCCTTTCCCTCCTGAGCTGTCTCACCAACCTTCCCATGGCCTCCAACATTGTGCTTTAATTCTCTTCACGGCATCATCACCGTCTCTGATGTGACTTGTACCTCTACCTGGCCTTCCTGTGTTGCTCCTGAACCCCTCCTTAGTCTTCCTGTCTCCATAATTGCCCCTCTGAATTTACTATATTGTGTGCTTCCATGCTTCAGACATGGATTTCTGGAACTTTGGTGTTTATAAACAGTGGCATCTTCTCTTACCCTTCATTTAGGAGGTGAAGATCGAGTTACCTGTTCCCATTCTCTTCTGTGCTGTCTTCTCTGATAGTCAGGATGCCTCTCTGTTCTTGTTGGCACTGTAGCTCTAATCAGGTTGCTGCTAAGTCAGCTGCTTTGACTGTATTGTTATTATTTTTTATGTGCACTGATTTGCAGGTACATTAGGAGGTCTGAGGTTGAAGAGAGGATTCTTTCTCAATTGCTCTCCACCTTATGTTTTAAGACAAGGTCTCTCACTAAATCTGATGTTCTCACTGTTTCACGTAGACTGGGCTCCTCCTGTCTTATCCCCCACAGCACCTGGATTACAGGTGTACATTGCCAGGCCTGGCTTTTTACGTGGGTACCTTTGTTGTTGTTGTTGTTGTTACCGTGTTGGCTTTAGGGATCAAATTCAGGTCATTAAACTTGGCATTGGGTATGTTTACCCACTAAGTCATTTCGTTGCTTCTTGCCTGTCTCTTTAAACGAATTATTTATTTTTGTTTTTATAGTTACATCATTTCCAATCTCCCCTTTCCTGCTCTTCCTCCAAACTTTCCTAGGTAACTCCCCGTCTTCCGTTCTCTTTCAAACTCATGGCCCCTTTCTTTCTTTGTTGTTGTATACTCTAGTTCCATCTGGTACATCTGCAACAGAACGCCTGCACCTAAGGTTCCGAGAGCACTGTAGAAGAGGGGATGGGAAGGCTGTAAGAGCCAGAGGAATGGGGAGTTTGTTGTGAGACTTTGTCTGTTAGAAATGTTAGAAGCTCTACCCGCAAAGTCTCACGTACGTGGCTGCCTAAATATTACCTGAACAAGGACAACACTAATAGACACACTAACATGGATGGGGAGAGCTCGGTAGCCCCTCGGCCCTAGAAGAGGAGTTACAGGCAACTATGTAGTGATAGTGAGAGAAATAGTCTTCCCCAGAGTAGAGCAAACCAATTGGTTGTCTAATATCAGACGGTCATCCCTGAAAAAAAAAAAATGATTAGGGGCTCCTTAAAATAATGCCCTTGTTTTTCAGGGTGACGACGATGCTTATTTGTGTATCCGCGAAGATCAGACAGTGTATATACAGCCTTCCTATCTGACAGGGCGAAGTTATCCTGTGATGGAATCCAGGGTGAGTGTGAACATGCTGGCAACACACTTGTTTGGTCCTCCTTCCTGCTATGTGGCTGCCACCGATGTGACTGTGTGTGTGGCCAGCCCCTCAGTTAACCTCGCCTAGGCAAGGGCCCGGCAGCGGCATTCTTCTCTGAATTATCTCCAAGAAACATTCCGTACTTAAAAAAGCACAAAGGCGAAGTTCTCTGTCAGGAAACGATCAGTTATTGCTTACGTCACTTAAATTCTTTTCATTACATCATATGGAAAAGGCTTTTATGGCTTATTGACATGATCAGAGGACTAGCCCCTTCCCAAAAGCTTATAGGACAGGTTTATAAGATGAGACTTGAGGAAAGGGTGCCCCATGGTTCAGTCCCCAGAACTGCAGAAACTGGACTTGGAGGCACATGCCAGTGATGCTGTCACTCAGTGGGTGGGACACCAGGGTCAAAGGTCAAGATCAGCAGCACCACTACCCCAACCCATGATATCCATGCCTTTAATCTCAGCACATCCGCTAGATTTTCCAGCCCGGGTGGAGGAACTGGGGAGATCCGGCTCAGAGTGAAAAATAACGTTTGCCAAGTGACATAAAGATAAACTGGAATAATTAAAAAAAAAAAAACCCTTGGTGTTCTTTGATGGGGAAAACTAAGGAAGGACACTGAAGATAAAACATGCTCCTCCAACCTCAGAGAAAGGAAATGGAGCAGGCCAGGGTTTGGAGCATGTCTTGCTTTTAGCAAATCTTTGGAAAGTGTTGAGAGGCTCTTGTGTTTGTAGGGGACCCTGGAGGATATGGCCTGGAGGCTGGTGGATGGTGTTATACAGTGTTCATTCAGAAGAAACATCACCCTTCCTGGGGTTAAGAACAGATTTGTGTTAAACGAAAGCTACTACATCTTCCTAGCAGAAGGAGCCGCTCACGACGGTAAGCACTCTGGTTAAATCTATCTTTGCACATCTTTTTTTTTTCTCTCTTCCTTTCCCCTCTCCTTTGCAGATACCACTACAGTTGCTCATTTAAAGGTGTGGAAGGGGTTCTCCTTGGATTTTGAGTTAAGTTTCTGGCTGTGTTTCATTCAGAGAATGTCAGTCAGGTTACACGGCAGCATTGCTTATGATTTCAATGGCCCCTGCCTTGTACAATGGATTTGAACCAGAACTGTAAGCGCCTTGTAAGATGTATGTCTTTGGGCTTTGCTCTACTTTCCTAGGAACAGTGCCTTTTGGATTTTTGTAAGAAATGCCAGCTCCGGTGGGACAGTCTGTATAAGCTGGATCTGGTCTCCTTGGACATGAGCTTCTCCAGGGGGTGCAGTAAGAGCCCAGGCAGCCATTCAGACTAGAAGGGGTTGTGTCTGGTTGTTCTGCTGGGGTCATTTCCTGTCATGCACCTTCCTAAGTAAAATGGGTACCCTGTGGTCCTGGTGTACTTTAGGAATCTGAATCTTTAGTTTTAGTTTTCTTTGGTTGGTTGTTTTGTTTTGAGGCAGAGTCTCGCTATATAGCCCTGAGTGGCCTCCATGAAACTTTCTGTAGCTCGGTCTAGCCTTGAACTCATAGAGATCCACCCATCTCTGTCTGTCGAGGGCTGGGATTAAAAGCACACACCGTCACGTACAGCCTCATCTTCATTTTCGTAAACAGTGTCTTCAGTAACAGCAGCTTTGCCATCTTGTTTATTTCTAACATTGTTTGAGACGTCTGTGGTTTGAATTACCAAACACTTAATTGAGTCTATCGATAGTTCCTTAATTGAGTCTATTGATATTTCCTTCCTGATTTTCCAGACTACTGATTTAGTTTGGCTCTCTGTTGCTCTGACCAAAAGCACCCACAGGGGACGAAAGGTTCTGTTTGACAGGTTACTGTCCATCTTCAAAAGGAGCCAAGGTGGGAGCTTGAGACAGGAACTGAGGCAAAGATTGTGGAGGAACACTGCTTCCTCTGCCTTGCTCAGCTTCTTATATATCCCAGACTTCTTATATATCCCATCCCATGGGCAGGGATGGCACTGCCCATGGTGGTTTGGGCCCTGCCACATCAACCATCAAGGAAGAAAATGACTCATAGATGTGTCCAAAGACCAATCAGACGGTGGCAATTCCTCAGCTGAGATTCCTGGTGACTCCAGCTTGTAGCAAGTTGATAAAAACTAGCCAGTGTGGTTACATCTTGTTGTTTTGACAAACCACAAATTAAACTATCACTTCAATACTTGATCTTTACTTTGATTGTATCCAAGTGTTTTGAGGTGTTTTCAGTGTTAGCATCTCTAAAAAGGCCTGTGGTTTTAGTTTTGATTTCCTGTTTAAACCAATAGCTTACACAATAGTTTCGGTGCTGGAGAGATGGCTTAGTGTCCGAGAGCAGTCCTGCTCTTCCAGAGAACCTGGGTTCAATTCCCAGCATCCACATGGCAGTTCACAGCTGTCTAAAACTCCAGTTCCAGGGGATCTGATGCTCTCACATCGATGTACATAGGAAAAAGAATAAATTATTTTAAAAATAGTGCTGTAAGTATCTAGCTGGATCATCTTTCCTCTTTTATTTTTTTGATTTTGTTATACAGATAGTATAACCTATATCCTTCACATATTTTTAAAAATTTAGTTATTTCAATTATTATTATTATTAGTGTGTATGCAGGTATACCCATGGTGATCTTGTGGTGGTCAGGGGACAACTTTGCTGAGTCAGTTTTCTCCTCCAGGGCACCAGGTTTGCACTGTCAAGTTCTTTTACCCGCTGCAACAGCTCACAAGCCCCATCCTTTTGAAATTTCTGTGACCTAGGCTGTTGCCTGATATCTAGCATTTGTTTTCAATAAAAGTTTATAGATCATTAAGTTTCTTAACTATTTTTGTACTTGAATAGTTTTCTAAAAATATGTTTGCATATTCTGTAATTTATTCTGTTCTAGTGATGGACATTTAGTTTACATTTTTTAAGTAACATAAAAACATTGTTAAGAATATTCTTGTGCCTATATTTTTGCAAAAGAGGAGAAAAAAGATCGTAAGAATCAGAGGAGGTGGATGATGTCAAGGAAGCAGCAAGCAGCATCCTCCAGATACAACAGGGCCGATGTGTGTATGAACGCACAGAGCATGCACAGGACTTGCTCGTGTCCAAACCAGACAAAACCCTAGCAAGGAGAAGGGGGAAATGGACATGGAGTCCTGTTTCTAACCACAATGCTATTTGCATTTGATATCTGCTGGGAAAGGGAAGATAGATTTTCTCCAATACATTGTTACTGGGCACATCAACCAGATGCTAGGGTCTAAAAGTTATTTTACCTGTGTAGTAGGGGGCATACATATACACATATACGCACACATTTGGAATAATTCTGTATTTCCCTGTTTTGATTTTATGTGCAACAAATAGTAATAAAAGACACAAATAAGGCCATCCATGGTGGTGCATGCCTTTAATCCCAGCACTAAGGAGGAAGTGGCAGGGTAGGGGCAAGTGGACCTCTATGAGTTCAAGGCTAGCCCTTGAACATAGTGAGTCCCACTTGCAAAAAAACAAAACAAAACAAACCAAACCCCAAAAAGAATGAAAGAAAGGAAAAAAAGGGGAAAAGGATAATAATGTTTTTTCAGTTTAAAAATAATTGTTTTTGCTTTCTTTTCTGTTATTTCACGTGTATGGGTATTTTTCTTGCATGTGTGCCTTAGAGGTTAGAAGAGGGTGTCAGGTTCCCAGGTCCTCTGCAAGAGTAAGTGCCCTTAAACACTGAGCCAACTCTCTAGCTCTTCCCTCCTTTTCTTATTCGAGACTATGATCTGTTCCTCAGACCCAGTCCGAACTGACCATCTGGCAAATTCTATTTCATCAGAATGCTTTTCATTGTTGTCTGCTCGTTGTCTTCCTAGGCCCAGTGTTTGTTAGCATGTCCGCGGATTTCAGAATGCAGGCGTGGTTAGAGGGTTGTAGCTTTAGAATATACCTGTCACTGTGCGAGAATTACACTGGGTGTTTTCAGTGACGTCATCAGCCGTTAATTTGACATTGTTTGATCTGTTAACCGCACACGCTGGTTCTTCTCGCTTTAACTCTTCCGTTCCCAGTCCTCTTTTAGATTCATCTCGTGGTTAGCTAAATTACTTCCTTGATTTTCAGGAAAGCCATGTGTTCTCGAAAATGTATCTTTATGTTGCTTTTACCTGTGAATGTCAACTCTTCCTATCTGATTGTTTTTCATTACTGTAAAACATTTCCTTTCTGTTCTGTGTCCACCTCTCAGGCCGAATTTTTAGGCACCCTCAGCAACCTTTGATAACGTACGAAAAATACGATGTGACCGGCACTCCAAAGAACGTAGGAGGATCCCACTCTTCACCCCTTTTAAAGGCGCATGGTGAGTGAACAGAGCAGCGTTGTTACATTTTATGGGATACACTAACCAACGAGCAGGCATTGACTAGATCAGGAACGAGGGGGTGGGGGCAGGAGTCAAGGAGTCACTTAGCGAATTGGCATGATTCTTCTTCTTCTTTTTTTTTTTTTTCTGAAATAGGGTTTTCCTGTAGTTTTAGAGCCTGTCTTGGACCTAACTCTTGTAGACCAGGCTGGCCTCCAACTCACTGAGATCCACCTGCCTCAGCCTCCCAAGTGCTGGGATTAAAGGCATGTGCCACCATTGCCTGGCGATTCTTTTATCTTTAAACAACGTTTTCAGGCAGATTGTCCCTCTGAATGTTTGTCAATTTTTATTAAAAGTGAGAAGGAGATCTAATTCAGTGGTCTGAACCCCGACCCATTTAAAATCAACAGTGGAAATTTTTAAAATTCATCCAGGTTGAGTATTACTGGATTAATTAAGTTAATGCTTTTGAATCCTTGATTTTTGTCTTTTTTAAATTAAAATAAATGCTAATTAAAAAGCGGTGTGTGGTTTTGGTTGTTTAGTAGCCCTCTTGTGTTAGTATTTCAGCATAGGAAGTACGTGGTGTAGTGCTTAGATCTTTGGATAAGTGGGAGAGTAGTGGCTTGGACAAAAGGCTCTCCTGTGCTTTGGGTCTACCAATGAGAGTTGATTCTACTTGCCGAGTGCACTGGCTCATGATGAAAAGAGAGGATTCAAAAGCAGTAAAGCCGGGCAAACTGTACCATTACAACACGTTAGCCTCTCGGGGTTTTCTTGCTGTAGTCCCTTGACATTTCTCCAGAGTTCTCTTCACAGAGGTGGCTCACCTTGAAAGCCACTTTCCTACCGTCAGCTGGATTTGCTCCCGCTGCACCTCCAGTTGGGCAGGAATTAGATCCAGAAGTCATGTGTCCTTTTGTCCATCCTTTGTTGTTTAGAGTAAGACTACTGGAGAAGAAAGTTGCAGGCAGGACTGTTAGAAAGAAGGTTAAGAACACAGTTGCTGTGGTCAAGCTGTTCGAGCGCTCTGTGCCTTTGTTTCCCCATCAGTCAGCTGGGGACCATATAAATACCCATGAACAGTGGCAAAGACCATTTGACTAATATGCGTAAAACACTTGGTGTACCTCGTACCTGCTAGGGTATGATCTTGTGGACTGTTAGCATCAGCAGTGGAGGTATAATAAGAACTATGATATATTGTGTTTTTTTTTTTTTGTGGGGGGAGGGAATTATTTTTTCTATATCTTGAATGTAGTTTGCTGGTCGTTTATATTTTCTGCAGCAGCTTACTCTGTGATGTGAGTCACTGTACCTTTCCCTCCCGTAGGTGCCTTAATGTCTGTGGCATGGATGACCACAGTTAGCATAGGAGTACTGGTTGCCCGGTTCTTCAGATCTGTTTGGTCCAAAGCCTTCTTCTTTGGTGAAGCAGCTTGGTTTCAGGTTAGTAATAGAAAAGGCTTAAAACCATTTCCATGTTATTCAAATACTGTGATGTGAGGTCTCTGTGTGTGTGTGCGCGCGTGCTCACGATCATGTGTGCACATAGACGTGTGGGCGTGTATGTGTGAGGACTACCTTTGGGAGTCCGTTTTCTTCCACCGTACGGGTTCTGGGATCGCTCAGGTCACCAGGCTACACAGCAAGTCCATTTACTTGCTAAGTCATCTCACTGGCCCACGTGTTTTTTTTTCTTTTTCTTTTCTCAATTACAGCTATTGCAGGTCTTAGATCCATTCCCCTCCCCGTAGTTTCCTAAGCACCTAAGAACCAATGTAAGATTCTTTACAGAGTCTGGTTTCTTGATGAGTGGGCTGGATTGGAGAACACGTCAGGGTCAAATGATCCTTCCTTACCCTTATGTTTGTAGTGGGAGAAGCTGAGAGGGATTAGCTCACTGCACTAAGTCAATTTGAGTCAAGGAGGTCTGGAAAGCAGAGGAAGGAAATGCTGGTGCTCGCTGCACGTCCGTCCTCTGCTTGGTGAGCCCCTGAGAGCTGGAATCTCCCTATGTAACAGTCAAGAGCATCTGATGATGTGTGGTATAGGAAACAGGAAGTGCTCTTTTCCATGCTCATCCTGTGGATGGGGAGTTGGGGTCCCACAGAACACGGTGCGGGGCGACAAGCAGGAAGGCTGGCCAGCCTTATCTTCATGGGCAGGAGAATGTGGGTATTCACACATGTACTGAGCCACCAGTCAGTGTGGGGCATGACATAGCACACACTTGCGTCTAAGAAAAAGGGAGGAGTCCTGACCTCATCAGAGCACACCCTTCACTTCTCCTGGCCATAGAAACAGCTCTTGAGGTTCCTCTTGTTTTAACCTCATTTCTCTTCTTAGTTGACAGGGTTGCCTAATTTATTTATTCTCTTTAAGAACACTTTCTAAAAATTATTGTATTATTACTTTGTGTGTGTGTGTGTGTGTGTGTGTGTGTGTGTGTGTGTGTGTGTGTTTTGCTTGCATGTAAGTCTGTATCTCATGCATGCCTGGTGCCTGAAGAGGCCAGAAGAGGGTGTTTGGGTCCCTTGGAACTGGAGTTATAGATAGTTGTGAGCCACTGTGTGGGTGCTGGGAATTGAACCTGGGTCCTCTGCAAGAGCAGCCGGTGCTCTTAACCACTAAGCCACCTCTCCAGCCCTTACTGATTAAATTTTTTTGCTATGTGCCCATTCTGTCCGTCTCTGCCTGTGAGCTCTCATGCCTACGTTCTTTCTCCTCCAATCTGCTCTGTAGGTTTTCCAGTTAGAAGATCATGTTTTTTTTTTTAATCAGTCCAAGTCCTCTACTGCCTTTATTCTTTGAAATGTATGTATGCGTGTATGCATGTATCCATGTATGCATGCATGTATGCATGTGTGTGTGTGGGAGGACATGTATGCATTCATGTGGTCACTCATGATGTAATGTGTGAGTGTGTGTACCTTAGTGAGCTTGTGTTGAGGTCAGAGGACAGTTTTGTGGAGTGATTCTCTCTATACAAAGCAGTGGGCTTTGTGTGTGAGATCTCCATTCCGGCTGCTGTGAGGAGACAGCCTACCAGGAACTGAATTCATGTCATCAGGCTTGTTCACCAAGTGCCTTTACCCACTGAGCCAACTTGTCCATCCTTTCGCTGTCCCTAAAAATACACTGTTGATATGTGGATATGTTAGTGACAGTTACATCGACAGAAACGTATAGGGTCTACCTATCATACTCTGTATCATGTAGAGTAACCTTGTCCTGGAATAAATTCTGGCTTACACCAGCTGTCCGATACATAACAATGCCCATTTTCATTCTTAATATTTTCTTGATTTTCCACAAAGAATTATACATTCCATATAATGTTCATTTATTGCCTCTGATTATACTATAAGCCCTGCAGGATGCAGTGTTTTGGATTTTCTTGCTGTCCTTCTGCACATGGCATAGCACTCTGCATGGTGACAGAGCTTCATCCATGCCTGTGGAAGGAAATGAAGGCCTTGGCAAGTAAGCGTGTTTTGTGTGTGGTATCCGTTTCTGCTGTAGGGAGCAGGTGAGCCCCTTTGAGTGAGGAGATGGCAGCATAGAGTTTTCTTTAGTTTAATGGCCTATGACATTTTATTTTGATTGTTTTGATGTAAGCGGGATGTATGGCTTCAGTGAATCTCCCATGAGTGCCCTGCTGTGATACCAGATGTCTTTTATGAAGTGAGCCATCTTCTCACCCTGCCGTCTCCCCTTGCAGGTGCACCGGATGCTCATGCTCGCCACATCTGTGCTCACCTGCATTGCTTTTGTTCTGCCTTTTGTGTACAGAGGAGGCTGGAGTCGGGTAAGGATGCCTTCAGCAGCAGGTTTCCCTATAAATCTGTTTTGATGTCAAGGCAGATTGCTGCTTTATTCTCAGAGGTGGATAATGAGACATTTCTGTGTGCATCCTATTTTCCTGTTTTTGAGTTATCTGATGACTTCACCTGGTTGGGGATTGGGACAGAAGGGAGACTGTGAATATAGATCGCTTGGTACTGATGTATTTTTAGGCTGTATTACATCTCATGCATTCCTTTAGTGAGTGTGTATTCCTTCTAGAATGTTGAAAAATTGAAGTATGAAGTCTAACATTTATTATTTATGTATGCATTAATTTTTGAGTTAGGGTTTCTTCCTCCCTCCCTTCCTCCCTCCCTCCCTCCCTCCCTCCCTCCCTCCCTCCCTCCCTCTCTCCCTTCGTTCCTTCCTTCGTTCCTTCGTTCGTTCATTCGTTCCTTCCTTCCTTCTTTCCTTCCTTTCTTTTTGAGATAGGGTTTCTCTGACTGTCTTGAAATTTACTCTGTAGGCCAGGTTGGCTTTGAACTGAGAGATCTGCCTGCATCTGCCTCCTGAGTGCTGGAATTAAAGGCGTGAGCTACCACAGCCGAGCTATTTTTGTTATTTTAATGATGTGTATGTGAATTTGTGAGGATCTGGGTAACTCCAGCACCAGAGGCAAGCATAGTGGTTGTGAGCTGCCCGATGTGGGTGCTGGGAACTCCTAACTGTTGAGCCATCTTTCCAGCCCAAGTATGGTGTCTAAGAAACAGGATCAATTGAAGTGGCTTTCTCTTACAATTATCATTAAGTCAACAGAGAATTGCATCTCTACTGTATGATCAGTCTTGCTATATATATCAAGTTTTTAAAAATTAATTAAGATATAATAATTATATCACATCCCCCTGAATTAACCCTTCCCATGTCTTCTCCTTCCAACTCTTCACATTTCCCCCTCCCTCCTCAAATTGGTGGCCTCTTTTTCTATGATTATCAGTTTCTTTCTTTCTCTCCACAAACATGAGTGTGTAACTATAACCTGCTGTGACCATTTATTGTTGCTGCATATATATGACCTCAGGGTTGACCTTTGTATTGGTTACCAATTAGGGGCCTCAACCCTGGGTGAGACTAATTCTCCCTCTCTCAGCTGTTATGAGTTGCCTGTGGCTCTTTATCTAGGGGTGGGACTTTGTGACAGTTCCCTCTTCTGTGCTAGCATGCTCATCGTGTGGTGGTGTTCAAATCTTAGGCTAAGGGTATTTCTGTGTTGTTTCTAGGACACATGACCTCCCAGCAGACTTCCTGGTGCTCTGGCTCTTGCAGTCATTCCCATGCACAATGTATATGTTTTTTTTTTTTTTTTTTAACTCGGTTTAAACTGACAGGAAAGACTGACTATTAACGATGCCCTTTTCAGCGTGCAGGGTACCACCCATACCTCGGCTGTACAGTGATGACTTTGGCTGTCCTTCAGCCTCTGCTAGCAACCTTCAGACCACCTTTACATGACCCAAGGTACAGACAGCTCTTCCATATACACACGCTTCGTGTGTGCGCCACTAGATGGGCAACTACTTTCTTTTCAAGGGAGAAGCACTTTGCGTTTGTAGCTCACAGTGATTGACTGTATTTACATTTAAGGATTTTCAAATGGGTTTCAGATACCCAGTTCCCTGGCAATAGGGAAATTGCATGCTTCTTATTCTCTTGGGGATAAATTGCTATTCCATCACTTTAAAGACGACCGACTGGCTTTTTATTTTGGTAGGAGGCAGGTGTTTAACTGGACTCACTGGAGTGTGGGGACGGCGGCTAGAATAATAGCAGGTAAGTGAGCGCGGTGCCACTTACTCATATATAATTGCCAGTTGTTTACACCGAAGGTTGTAATTTGGCTTAAATGATTTTAGATGCATTAGTAATTGGAGTAATTGGTTGTTGAGGAGAAATCAGCCCGAAACATTGAAATCCAGAAAGTAATTTCTACAAGGAACTATTTAAGTCATTATTTAAAGCTAAAGTTTTTTTTTTTTTTAAATGGCTTTAAGACTTTAAAACTCAGCCCTTTCTTTCCCATTTCTTCACGTTTCCTTTGCAAACAAATGAGACTATGATGATGGCCAAACACTCAGGCAGGGTAAGCGAGGGTCCCGGGGTGAGGAGGATGAAGTGCGTAGGTACAAGTCTGCCGGCTCCAGGCCATTTCTCTGCTGTCTGGACTTGGAGGGCTGATGGTCTCCAGAGGACAGCTGGAATTACCTGACAAAGCCTTTCTTTTCAGTACTGGGGAATCAGTACCCAGGGCCTCATCGCTGGAAGGCAAGCACACTACCACTGAGTTACATCCCCAGGCCCTTTTAATAGTTTTTTTTTTTTTTTTTTTTTGAGACTAGGTCTCAATCAGTTTGCCAACTCTAATCTTGACCTTGCTCTAGCTTAGGCAGTCCTTGAGCTTGTGACCTCCCTGCCTCAGCGCCTTTCCCTCCGCAACATCCCCCCCCCCACATCAAATATCTTCTGTTGATTCCAAGGGAGCCACCTCTCTCTCTCTCTCTCTCTCTCTCTCTCTCTCTCTCTCTCTCTCTCTCACACACACACACACACACACACACACACACACACACACACACACATTCTATTGCTTGTGGGATTAAGTGCAGGATGAAAAGGGCAACAGTCATTTCTTCATTTCTCCTTCTTTGCTTCATTGCAGAATTACATTTCTGGAAATGATAGGCACCTTTGTTGTTGTTATTGGTGTGGGTATCGAAGCCAGGGCTTTATGCCTGCTGGCTAGTCCTCTACCCATGAGCTACCTCCCTGGTTCGCGGGTGCTTTCTTAGCAATTGTTAGATCATCATTTCCTATCTTGTCTTACGTTGTCTTACACTAAGGAAGGCCAAATTCTCTCAGCCCTAAAGATTATTCTTTTCATAAATGTTTAATGTATTCTAATTAATCTGTAAAGCATCAATTATTATTTTCACTGGGCACTGTATTTGAGCACTCCCCCCCTCCCTTTTTCTACATAGTGGCAGCAATGTTCCTAGGAATGGATTTACCGGGGCTGAATCTCCCCAGTCCACAGAAGACTTATGCAATGATGGGGTTTGTGGTCTGGCATATCGGGACCGAAGTGCTTCTGGAGATACATGCTTATCGGCTCTCTCGAAAAGGTAACCTGCTTGAAAAGCCCTACTGTGGGCTGGAGGGATAGTGCAGGGTACGTGCTTGCCACTGCAAGCATCAGGATCTGAGTTCAAATCTCCAGCAGTCACATGAAAAGCCGGGCATGGTCATGTGTGTCTGTAACCCCAGTGCTGTGCAGGAACGGAGACAGGAGGATGGCTGGGATTTGCTGGCTGCCAGCCTCACTCCAAGTTCAGGGAGAGATTTTGACTGAAGGAAATAAGGCAGAGAGTCTCCATGTGTGCTTGCACATGGCATGTGTGCAAACACATGCATGCACATACACATACACATATGTGCACGCACACCCCACCCCACCCAGGTACAGAAAGTTTGCAACATTTAGTAGCTTGAAATGCAGAAAATTGGGGTGTTTTAGGATTCTGGTTTTATCTTATTCTTTTGACAACCAGTTGACGTGCGTATCACCGTTGTTCTTGACAGTGGAGATACTGGACGATGACAGAATTCAGATCCTTCAGTCACTAACTGTCGCGGAAGCAGAGGTGAGCTTCTCCTCTCTTGTTGATTGACACAAACCTTCATGACGGTGCTTTCTGCTAAATCCCAGTTTTTATTTCAGGGTCATGTTTTTAAGAAGGCGGTGTTGGCGATTTACATATGTGGGAATGTGATTTTCCTCATGGTATTCTTATCTGCAATCAACCAAGTATGAGCAAGTGAAGACTGTTTTTTTCTTGTTTGTTTGTTTGTTTTTTGATGGACCTGGGTCATAATTATCAAAACAAGGAGACCCGGGCTCACGCTGACAACCTGGAATATGTTTTAATTTGGAAGACCCATGGGCACTGCGAGAGAAGATTTCTGAAGTCTGGTCTATGGAGATTCTATCCAGCTAGGCCATGCAGCCTGTGCATTGATGTCAGTCAAGTCTTTTTGTGTGTTCTTCTGCACCTCCAAAGGAACACTGTCCTCTAGGTGACATGACTGTTAGTGTCACACACCAGATTTGAAACAGTAAACTAGAATGATTAGCAAATGAAGATAATTATCTCAGGCAAAGGATCAATGGGGATTGTGTCTTTGGGAATGAGACAGGTTTTGTGTAGCCCAGGCTGGCCTCCAATTGGCTGTGTAACCAAGGGTAACCCTGAACCTATCTTCCTGCCTCTGCTTCCGGGTGTGGGATTACAGGCGTGTGCCGCTATATCTGGTCTTAAGGGGACCGTAGCTTTCATGGCAGCGCTACTGTGGGTTACTGAAAAGGAAGCGTGGTGTTGACTAGTTTGTTCAGAGATCTTAGATTTTTAAAAATTGTTGCTACGTTTGTTGTTATTATGAGCACACACACACACACACACACCAAACAAAGTAAACCTACAAGAACAAAGCACGTTTCCAGTCCAAGGTCGGGGACATTTTCTTTGCTGTGTGTGCTCCATTACTCCTGGTTAAAGGCGGAGGTGTGGTTGATTTATATCTCAGTGTACATTTCACTAGCTTTTCATTATATTATGAATATGAAATTTTCTTTGTTAGCAGTGAGATGCAAGTAGGCATCTTCTGCTTAGAGATGCCATTTCTTTTTTTCATCCGTGGAGCTGAAACGGCATTTTGTTTGGTTTCAGCTCTAAGATTAGTCCTTCTGGGAGAGAGAGATCAAAGTCATGGATTTCACATTTGCGAAAACTCAGCTTTGTGAGCGTGTCCGGCAGGTGTTCTCGTCTCTGGTGAAGATGAAATAATACGGATGCGTTCCTTCCGAACCTCCTTGGTGCTCTAGGAATTCAGCACCGGTGGAGCTGTTTTCCTCATTTCTCTCAGTGTTTGCTATGAGGCCTTATAGCCAGTGGGTGGCGCTGTGATACCAGAGGACTCATTTGTTCAGACCACTTTAATCACTTTGGTTTTTTTTTTCTTTCTTTTTTTTTTTAATATGGGGCTATTTTCTTACACGCTACGGCTCTTAACTTTCTTTTCTTTTCTTTTTGGGTTGGGGAAATAGGTGTGAGAAACTTAAATTAGTGACTGGTGCTATTACATTCTGACTTAATTTTTAAAATTATTTTTAGTGACTGATATTCTCTTTCATATTCCTCCAGCCCTGTAGCAAATGAAAATAATTTCCTTGGGCAAGGGAAACAAGCAAAATTGGACATTTAAAAAATAAAATAATTGGGAAGGTGTATTTTATTTCTTTGGACATTCTTTCTGATTATTATAAAATTTCTGCTTGGCCCCAGAACGTTATTTTTATCTCTGAGTAATGAATGACCTCAGCATCATATTTTTTATTTCTAACAAATAAAGTGAATTTTTTCTTTTCATTTTTCCTTTACATAGATCTTAGTTAAAAAATAGCTTAGGGTTCAGGCCAGAATTTTCTGTGTTCATGTTCAGTGAGAGTTCTGTGCTACAGTTTACACTATCTCCTGAGAATGTTTTTATTTCAAGAGAAAAAGGGCTGGAGAGGTGGTTCAGTTGTGTGATGCTTGAGCAGTGTGTATGAGTCCTGGGTCCGTCCTAGCACTGGAGGAGCAGACATTCTGAGTAACAATTTAAATCTGTATGAAGACATTCTCTTCCCGTTTTCCGTTATAAGCTGCTGAAGGCCAAAACAGCTCTCTTAATAAGTCATATTCAATATCTGACAAGAAAAAATTCTTCTTGGGATAGGTGAAAGTTGCTTAGGTTATTTTTTCAGATAGGTGAGCTTGTTGCATTTCAAGTGCTGAGGCCAATGTAATATAGCCTATTAAAAGAAATATTTTTATTAATTCATTCTTTAAAAATTTTGCATAATGTGTTTGGATCATATTCACCTTACTCCTTCCAGATCTACCACTATTTTCCTACCTCCAGACTGTGTGTGTGTGTGTATACATACATTATATATATAATATAATTCGACTCTAATTGTGCTGTCTATATTACTCCTGGATCTGAGGCCACCCACTGGGGAACAAGGTTTATCATAAGCCACACCCTTAAAGAAACTGGCTCCCTCCCACCATAGGTCCTCAGGGATGGGGCATGTGGACCTCTTCCCACTTGTGCTAGAGTGCGGGGATTGGCTTGATCTTGTATGGGTGCTGTGCAGACAAACGTGAGTTCACGAGTGGATTGGTGCTGCCAACTCCTGAAGACATTGTTTGTACCCTACTCTTTCTTCCTGTGTGAAGGAGATCTGTTCCTCTGTAGACATCTGTGCCACTTAATCCCAGCATGCCTGTTGTTTCCCTTAGGGACACATTCCAACTCTTTGGCTCCCTGTGCTCTGTCTCCACAAACTACAAATGCTACTTCTTGCCCCTCAATTTTTCTTCTTGTGTCTGTAATAAACGATATGGGTATATATATA